>NW_005843147.1:263750-271712 GCF_000455745.1 Alligator sinensis | reverse complement strand
TTCAGCAGGGAATGAAGGATATTTGACAGGTCATATTAACCTTCCCTGCAGTACAACTGCATGCCTTAATGACACAACTCAGCAGCAGCAGCAAATGTTCGGGGCCGACACACAAATTTCTAGTACTGGTGTGGGTGAGTTCAACTGCACTGAAGCTGGGGGGTGCTATCTTTCATTCAGAGGAAGTGCAAAAGTGATAAAACCTCCCTTATGGGAACAAACCTAAACCATTTGGAGCCTTGCATAAAACAGAAGCACATGACAAGGTTGAGGGATAAGCTAAAAAAGTAGTTTAGGAAAGGGACTGAGACATGAGGATAATAAGAACCACAGATGTACCCAATTGGTGAGAGATGTTAGTGTAGTGGGATTGGAGTACAGTTAGCCCTGAAGGATTTAGTAATTGGAGCAACACAGGCACGTGCCAAATTTTTCAGGTGCTTCTAAGTACATCAATAGCATACAATGTAGAATGGTACCAACTGCAGTTAAAAGCACTTTACTGTCCCATAAAACCATATGATAACTTACAAGAACACCTTAACCATTTATTAGAAACATCTATTCATCATTTATCCCCTTTGGAAAGGATTTATGAATGAAAAGCTAACATAAAGTGTTCCCATACATTTCACAAGAAATTACAGAAACAACAAAGACTCTTACCAGATTCAAGCTTGGGAATGTGAAAAGTTAGGAAGAAAATGATAAAGCCAAGCAGCAGAAACTTGGCTTGGGAGATATGGCAGAATGAGGAAATCTTTACCTTCATGATTTCTTCACTGGAAGAAAGAAAGGGATAGAGAAAAAAAATCAACTTACTGAAGAGAATACTGTGACTAGTGCAAAATAAAATATATGTTAAAGTGTGAAAGGGAAATAACACATGTACATGTACTGAACTCAAAAGATAAATGCGCTTAAGGCTAAATCCACTTAGAGCAAAGTGCCCTAACCATCTGGCCATAAACTAAGGCAGTGGTACTCAACCAGCGTGCCATGGCAACCTGGGGTGCCTTGAAATCCTTTCAAGGATGCCAGAGAGCGTGGCGAGCCGGTAGGGGGCATTCCTTCTGCTGAGCCACCCACTTCACTGCGTCTAACCACTTACCAAGCTCTGAGTGCCTCATGTCTGGCCGACCCCCTTCCTAGAGCACACCCACAAGGCCGGGGTAACTGCTGCCACCACCCAGGGTCTGGACGTTGCTCGGGCCCTGCGCCCCCTGGGGTACACAGGCCTTACAGCCCTTGAGGGTGCTTGACCCACTATGAGAACTTGGGGTGCTTCCTCTAGCCTGAAGCACAAAAAGTAGCCTCCCTTAGGTCAGTCCAGCATTGGGAGAAGAAAGGCATGCCCACTCCCTCTCCCAGCAAGTATCACCAAGCTTGTTATAGTGGAGAGCTTTATTGGTTAAAGAGCGTAGGCTTGGGGAAGGGTACAGGTTAGAGAAGTATCAAAGAATAACCCACAGCAAACAGTACAGCTAGGGAGCCTGTTGTTATGCTTCTACATTGCAGTAAGCTATCTTTCTAGAGAGGTTTCAGGTAAGTTACTCACAAGTATCATCCAGAGGCTGACTGAGCCTCCTTTGGAGGCAGGCAGTTCATTGTGTGTCAGTGAGTTTCAAGATGTCTCTTCCCTGTCCCGCACAATCGAGGGACACTTAAATAACTTTTCTGACCTCATCCCTTGGGCCAACCATGAACCAGTATTCGCAGACCACGGCTGATGCTGGTTGGTCAGTTTGAAAAACATCAGCACCCTCAGGTGAGAGTTTAGGGTTACACAGGACAAAAGACGAGCAAGTTCCCCATCCCAATCAGCAATGTGCATCCCTGGTACCAAGGAGGCCAGGTGCCTCAAGTAGCCAGAGTGGCGGGGGTAGGGGACTGGGCTGTAGCCCTACAGCAGTGAGACAGACAGGGAGGGCGGTTGACTGCTCCACATGGTGTACCATACAGTGCTAGTGCTAGGAGGTGTGCAAACTTGATTCACAAGATAAACCCAGAGATTTTAAACAGGAATCCATTGTGTCAAAAACATTCTGACCTGCTCTGGGTTTTCTAAGTTCTTTGCAGCAGAAGAATTGCTCTATTAATTTTCTAAAGTCAGAAAATGAACAAAAGAAGAGCTAACATTTCTGGGAGGTGCCTTGAACCTGTTGAGGGATGCCTTGAGTTTAGCAAGGCTGAGAATTGCTGGACTACGTACTGACCGCCCTGAGCCCTCTCCAGCTCTCCTCTTGCTATGGACTCAATAGGAAAGCAGAAAGGGAAGAATAAGCCAGAGGGAGCACATCTCAGTGAGATGAATACTGACTTTGAAGGGAAGGAAGTCCTGGGTTCCAGCCGCAGTTAGGGTACAAACTATTACAGCTTATGACCATTTAACTGAATATTAAATACAAGGTGCAGTTTCAAGACATAGGCTATGGAGAGTCCAGAGTATGCATGACCCATGATGTGGTGGTCCGAGCATTTTCCTTGGAACTTAGAGGAATGCATACAGGGCAATCCTATTTCACAACAGATGGAAACAGAATCCAAACTGTAGAAGTGCCAAAAACTGCCGATTACACTGAAAAGGAAAAAAAATTCTAAAATTTTCCATGAAAATTTGATATTTCAGTATTTTTGTCCTAAATTGTGGAAAAGATCCTAATATTAAAGTTCTTATAGATGTTCCTAGATTCATAGATGTTTGGGTTGGAAGGGCAGATAATCGAGTCTGACCCCCTGCCATAGGCAGGAAAGAGCAGCCAGGTGCATGTCTAGCCTCCTCTTAAGGACCCCTAAGGTAGGGGAGAGCACCACCTCCCTTGGAAGCCCATTCCAGATTCTGGCAACTCTTACCATAAAGTTCTCCTGACGTCTAACCTAAACCTGCTCTCCATCAGTTTGTGGCCGCTGTTCCTATTTACTCCACAGGGTGCTCTGGTAAACAGAGCATCGCCTATTCCTTGCTGCCCTCCCACCCCCATGAATTTGTAGGCGGCCACAAGATCACTTCTCAGCCTTCTCTTGTGTAGGCTGAAGAGATCCAGGGCCCTCAATCTCTCCCCGTAGGGCTTTGCCTGCAGGCCCCATACCATAAGAGTGGCCCTCCTCTGAACCCCCAAGGTTGTCCACATCCCTCTTGAAGTGTGGCGCCCAAAACTGGACACAGGACTCCACCTGTGGCCTGACCAAAGCCATGTGGAGAAATATGACCTCCCTGGACCTGTTTGTCATGTACCTGCTAATGCATGATAAAGTGTGGTTAGCTTTACTGATCACTTCGTCTCACTGACTCCTCACATTCTTCTTGGTGCCGACAATGACTCCAAGATCCCTTTCTGCTGCTGTGCTGCTGAGAAAGTCCCCCCTCAGCCTGCAAGTGTGCTGGCAATTCCTTCTCCCTAAGTGCAGCACCTTGCACTTGTCCTTGGTGAACTGCATCGTTTTGTTCCACCCACTTTTCCAACCTTTCCAGATCCGCCTGGATTCATTCCCTACCCTCTAGTGTGTGTTAACTTTACCTCATAATTTGGTATCATCTATGAAATGTGAGAGAGTGCTTTCCACACCCTCATCCAAGTCACTGATGAAGACAATGAACAGCACAGGGCCAAGGCCCGAGCCCTGTGGGACTCCACTGCCCACATCCTTCCAGGTTGATACAAACCCATCCACCACCACTCATTGTGTGCGACCCCTTAAGCCAGTTTGCCACCCACCTGACCGTGTAATCATCTACATCACAGCCGCTCAGTTTCTGTGAGAACAGGATGAGATACCGTATCGAAGGTTTTCTTAAAATCCAAGCAGATGACATTTACCTCAATTCCTCGATTTCTTATATTGTTTGTCAAGAACAAAACTGAAAGAAAAAAATGTAAATGAAAGATAAAAACATTTCTCAACTGCAATAACTGACTTTGTTTTTTTAACCTGTTGGACAGCCCTAACTTAAAAGACCAGTGTTTGCCACACTGGCCATGTCCAGATGAGCAGGGACATGCAGTTTCTGGTGCCACAAACTTTTCTGTGACATGACAAACTTTATATGGTGAATGTTAAAACATGTGCCTTTGCAGCATGCGGCAAAATTTGTTACTGGGAAAAAAAATCCACTGGAGAGATATACGGTGAAAAGCACGCAAAAAAGCATGCACCAGCAGAAATGCTCTGGCTGCCATACAGTCCTTCGTGTTGCCTGAGTTGAGCCCCTGCTGCTCCAGCATGCTACCAGGTAATAGTGCTGACCACAGCCATCAGCTCTCCCTGGCTGAAGAGCTGGGAGGAGCTGGGCAAGGGCAATGTGCAGGAATGGGTACTTGGGCACAAAGTAGCGACACAAATTTGTGCCACTGCAACTGTCTGCCCCTGCTAGTCTGGACACAGCCTTTGTGTTTTGCTCTGTGGGTCAACATGTGAGAGTCTGAGATAGGTAGCAGGTCTTCCTGGGAAAGACAACTTTGAGATCCCAGAGACACGGGAGAAGACAAACTTCTGTTTCAAGATCTTACCTGGGAAAATAAAAGGGCATCAGATGAAATATATTATAGAAACATATAAAAACTGGAAGGCATGGAGTGCTCTAAAACAGGGGCAGGCAATTATTTCACGTGGAGGGCCACTTAACAAGGTTTGATGAGCAGCAGAGAGCCGCATGGGTAGCCCTGCCCTTGTAGCCCTGCCTCCTGGTCGCCATCTTCGGATCGGAAGTCCCACCCCAAGCCACTGACCTTTGCCACCTGAAGTCCATCCCCTTGCCCCCCTCCCCAAAATACTCCTTTTGGGAGTGGGGAGTTGCCATCTTAAAACCAGAAAAAAAATTAATCAATCTAAAAGTCAAATACCTACTATAACACATTTTAATTTTATTACAAATTTCTCATGGTTTGTGTTTGTATAATGTACATAGAGACGACTGCATAATAACTCAAAATAAATGTAGTCTTTTATAGTGTGTGTGGGGGGGAGTGTGTGTATGGTGTGGGGGCATAGGATGTGCGACTCTGGAATACACTGTCCTCTCCTGTAGTCAATGCAGGCAAGACCGCTGTGTAGGTGTGAGGCATTTGAGGGATGTGAGGGAGGGTGGTAGGGGTGTGGAGACTTCCCATAGCGCAGTAACAGGCAAGGGCACTCGGGGTGCTGGTGCCCAAATGGTGCTGGTGCAGTGCTGTACATCGCAGCGAGGAGTGCAGCCCCCGCCAGGCTGTCTGTATCTCCAGTGCTCCCTGCTCTCAAGGCATGGGAAGGAAGCCCCACGTGCTGGAGCCAGCTGCCTTCCGAATCCCAGTTGGCTTCAGCACCTGGGGCTTCCCTCCCGTGCCTTGAGTGCAGGGAGCACTGGCGATACAGACAGCCTGGAAGGGGCTGCACTCCTCGCTGTGATGTGCAGTGCTGGCTGGAGCCAGGCACCAGCACTGAGCACAAGCGCCCCCACCACTCCTGCCACCACTGCCTGTCAGGGCTGCACACCATGGGGGAAGTGTGCAAGGGGTCCCAATGCTGCCCCCACACCTACACACTGCCCAGCCAAGCTGTTGCCACCCCCCTGGGCACAGGCTCCACGCTGCTGCCAGCCCCATGCCATGTTCCCATCCAGCTGCAGTCCTGCCACCCACTTTCCTAGCTGCAGCCCGAAAGGACCTGGACACCAGGAAAGCCTGCCCCTGCCCCGTATTGATGCAGGTGGGCCCTTCTGCCCACAAGGGTGGGAGCGAGGCATAATACAATATGTTGCGGGGCGGGGGGGGCGGCACAGACGCCTCACTCCCATCCTCGTGGGCAGAAGGGCTAGGTGGGGCACAATCCATTGGTGGGCACTGCGGGCCAGACGAAAGTACCTGGTGGGCTAGATCTGGCCTGCCAGGCATATTTTGCCCATCCCTGCTCTAAATGATGGTAGTTCAGAGTGCACTGAAAAGAAATGTTAGGGAAATGTAAGGGGGAGCAGGAAAGTACCACAATCCCGGAAAAAATAAATAGTAAAACCCTTTTCGAGATACACACAAAAAAAGGGAAGTAAGAAAACAGAAAACTGAGGTTTCAGAGATGAATAATCAAGCACTGACAGCTAACAATATGTGGTAATTATGGTTTACGAAAGCATTTACATAGCATGTCTTTTAAAACGATACAAAAACTAGTTACCTTTTCATTTAACTATTTCCCGGTTTCCTCAATAAATGCCGTCAACCAAAAGCTCTTATTTCACATGGTTTGACAAGGTGCAGTTTCAACTGTCAGGGATCTATACATATTTGTTCCTCTTCCATTCATTTCTAAAAAAGAAAAGGGGGAAAAAAAGGAAAGATGAGACTATTTTTAAGTACTTTGATCTCATTTAAGCTGTGATGACATGGGCAAAAAGGTACTGAACTCAGATGTTCAATGAACTGATGCCTGATTCAGTGCATATCTATCGTCTCATGAAACAGAGAGATGCCTATACTACTACAGCTGGAAGGGACCTCATGAGTTTATCTAGTCCAGCCTCCTACTCAAGTGGCAGCATCCTTCACTAAATCATCCCAGCCAAACATCTGTCCAGCCTGCTCTGGAAAGTTTCCAAAGCAGGAGGCTCCACAGCTCCTCTAGCTCAGTGCCTGGCCCAATGCTAGCTCGCTCTCACAGTCAGAAAGTTCCTCTTCATCTCCAGCTTGACCTTCCTTTGCTACAGCTCCTGGCCATTGCTCCAATCCTGTCCCCTACGGCTACAGAGAATACAGTCTCTCTCTGTCCTCTCTATCATCGCCCTGCAGGTATTCGAAGACATACCCAATCCCCTGTTCCCAGACTAAACCACCCTAGTTCTTGCAGCCTTTCCTTTTTCTTCCTTCTCCAGCCCCTAAACCAGTGGTCTTCACCCTTTTTATGGTGCAGATCACTTTTGTAAGTTTTTTATGGTGCAGGTCACTTTTGTAAGTAAAGGGCACCCCAGGATCTACAGCACCCCTGCCCCAAGCCACCCAGGCTCTGACCCCACTGACCTAGCCCGGCCCAGGCGGCAGGGGGCATGGCTCAGCCCAGCCACGGGCGCCCTGCCGCTTCTTCTGCAGCCTCTGGCAGACTGAGATCTACTGTAAGAGGCTGAACCAGGACTGACCCTGTGGTGCTGGGACCAGCCTGCAGCTTGCACACTCCAGCCAGCCCCTGGGCCCAGCGTTGGGTGCACATTGCCCACGACACACAGGCTGGACCCAGCCCTGCAGGTGGCACAGGGACGCCGGGGCACCACGGGCAGCTAGTACTCTGCACCCCGGCATCACGTGCGGCACCAGGGCCAGCCCATGAGCTGCAAGCACTGCGTGCCCCAAGCCAGCCCCAAGGACCACTCGCACATGGCATGGAGCCCACCTGGGGCACGCGGTCCATGACCCAGATCCAGCCGTGCCCTGAACGGAGCGCACACCCTGCGCCAGCCCTGTGCCGCGCACGACCGGTCCAGCCCCGCGCGCTGTGCGCAGCCTGCGCCAGCCCCAGGGCTTGCTGTGCACGTGGCCCCCAGCGCGGCAAAGTGTCCTGACCCCGGGGCTGCATGCAGTGCCCCGGCACGACCCCCCGCCCCACGTGTAGCGCCTGGAGCGAGGCCAGCGCATGGAGTCCATCCAGTCACCGCGGCCCGCATCAAACAGGTCTGTGGGCCGGATCCGGCCAGCCCGCAGGATGTTTGACACAGCCGTGTGCCGCAAACTCAAACTCCTTCCCTGCCGCACGGCAGCCCGGCCGCTCATCCCCACCCCGCCTGGATCTGGCCCTGCAGCTTTTCTGTGCCAAGCGTCAGGCTTTGCTCGTGTCCTTCTCGTCCAGTCTCACCCGGTGGCCTGCAGACCAGGTTTCCAGTCTGTCCACGTCACTCCGGACCCCGGCCCTGCCCCCGCCCGCAGCGCCTGCGGCTCCACCCCCTCGGCGCCCTCCGCCACCTGCCTGCACGCAGGAGGGACCGGCCCGTCCCGGTGCCCGCGGTCT
>NW_005843147.1:256137-263499 GCF_000455745.1 Alligator sinensis | reverse complement strand
GGGGGAAGCGGCAGGGGCTGCTGGTGCGGGGCAAGGCGGGTGCCGGGTGCTGGGTCTGCGCCTCCCCCGGCTGCGGCCCCCGTTCCCGCCCCGGCGAAGCGGCACTCCCCGCCCCGACCTGCGGAGACAAGCGGCAGAACCCCCTACACCGCTGCGGCACACGATTGGCCGCCCGCGCTGCCAGTCTGCGGAATGAGCCAATGCCTAGCAGCGTTCAGGATGTTAGCCCCGCCCCCGGCTCCTCTCTTGCTGCGCCAGATGGCTGCGCTTGCGCGGAGTGTGTCGGGCCTCGGCGCGGCTGTGCTCTGGTTTCCGCCACTTCCCTCAAAGCGTTCCCCTTCCGTCTCGCTGTCCGCCCCCCGTCAGCAGCCTGGACGCGTGCTTGAGCCGGAGGGAGGCGAGCTCGTGGGTGCTGGGTCGGAGGGGCTGCAGGGACGGGGCACATGTACCTCTACGAGACACTGTCTGCGCAGTCGCTCATCAATCACTGCTGCGGAGTAGCGCATTTAGTTAAAGCTAAATCAAAATGGTCTTTAGACGTAGAGGAGTGTCCAGACAAAAGTGCAGGTTTGGAACTTGTTTAGCTAATTCAGTTCTAATATCTGATTTAAATAAGACTGGAACAAGTTTCCTATGTAGACACCCAATGAGTGTACAGCCTCTTTTCAACTGGATATTCAATTCCCACATCTCTCTTTTTAGCCCTACCCCTTTAATTTATTCTATACAATGTTGTCCAACCTTTCCCCCCAGACCACTCCTGCTCCTCCACCCCCTTTCAGCTCTGACTCCCCTTTATTGTTGCTGATTACTGAGGTTTCTCCCCTCTCATTTAATTATTCCTATTCCCCTCCAGGACTGTTCAGTTCTTATTTGTCCACTACAACCCTCTTCCCACCTTGGGTCTCCCCATCTCATTTTCTCTGCCTGCTAAAAACTACAGCCCTCCACAACGTCCTTCAGGATCACGGATACTACTGGCAAACAGACAGAACACTAAAGGTGATGAGATTTGCTGTTCAACCATGAGCACGTATTGCTATCCAGGCATATGAAAATCCAGAGCTCTGTTAGCCCTCTAGGATTTGGGGCCCTAGATACTAATGACTTCATTTTGAGAACTGCTCAGTCCCCCCTCCGGACTCTAGCTGGGCAGTCCTAATTCACTGGGAATCTCCCCTGGGCACAGTCATGGTCACCCCAACATCTTTGTCGCTTGCACCTGCCTATGCTTGGTCAGTCTGGTCTCTCTCTGTCAGTATGTGATCCCAAAGACAAGCCACTTGAATCCTCCCCTCCTGTTCCTTTCCCTTCCCATCCCAACATTGTTACAAATATATGTGTTTTTTCTTGTATTTACTATAGCTGCTATGATGACTGCTACGATATCATAAAATATTTAGGGTTTAGAGTAGTGGGTAGGTGGGTGTTTGTTGCCACCTGGTTGATTGGCAATTGCTGTCGATGTTGGTGGTGAGCTCTTCTGTCTTTTTTTGGACTACATTTCCCAGCATTCCTGAGCTCATTGATCTTCATACAGTTTATAAAGGGGACTCCCACTGGTGTCAGGTTTGACCTAGAAACCACTACACATAGCCCAAGCAAAAGTCTCTGTTCTGTAACTAATGCCCAACTGCAATGATAAGGAGAAGACAGTCTTAGATAAAGGAGGCTTGAAAACAAAAACAGAATTAGTGGACTAGGACAAAGAGCTGATTTAAATATTAAGATTCACACCCCTAGGTGGGGAGAAAGTATGCTAATGAAACATACATGTATGGAAATGAGATACATAGCTAAAACACAGGTATAGAGACATGCTCAGTAAAGAACTCCTTGCGTCACTCCCTTATAACCAATTAGCAAACAAGAATGCTTATGAAGGTCCAATACTCCTGTATAAAAGATGCTCATAATTAAGAATCTGTGTGCTTGTTACGTGAAATTATTCCGCTTGCACCTTGTATTGCTAGCAATAAATCTTCTTTATACTCTCACCCCTGGTATCTTTATTGGCTTTTGCATACCAGGCACGATCCCAGACTTGAGCTGGGGCTCAACAGTTTTTGGCGACCCAGATGGGACTGCCTTAGATAACTTTGCCCGGACTAGCTGACGACCAGACACAGCTCCTCCTTATCAAATGTCAGGCGCGCCCAGGGATCTCTTTTCCCGGTGAGACTTTTGTTTCAGGGGGAGCTGGATTGCTGAGGCGGCAGTAGCCTAACGGTGCAAAGCCATAGAGTGAAAGTATCAGTAACAGGCACCTGGGTGAGAGGGTAGAAAGGGCATAAGGCCTACCGTCAGCACGCCTGCCTGGGATTATCTCTGTAAGTATTCTGTCTGGCCCGAGTCCAAGACCAGTGATTTTTCCCCTGTGAGGACGAGGACTAAGAACAGATCCCTGGATCCCAGGTAAGTCGGACGGTCAGGACCGGGAAGGCAGCCCTGAGATGGGTACTATTAACAGTAAGGTTAGGAAATGTACCCCCCTCTCTTGTGCATTGGGACATTGGGCAGAGTTTGGTGGAGATCCTATGACTAAGAAGAAAGCTAAATTCTTCTGTGAAACTGCGTGGCCACGCTATCAGCTAGATGATCAAGAACATTGGCCTCCGGAGGGAAGTGTTAATTATAATACTATCTTACAATTGATTTTGTTCTGCCGGCAGAATGGTAAATGGGAGGAATTGATGTATGCGCAAGCGTTTATGTCTCTTAGTAGAAATAGAAAGGTTTTGGAGGAATGTGGATTGGGGGAGGGGGTTCGGGGAAGTGAGATGGCTTTCATTGAACCAACTGTAAATCCTGTCCTGGACTGTCCGGAGCCGGAGGCTCTTCCCCCTCTGCTGCCTTTACCGTATTCTCTTCCTCTTCCTCCTCCTCCTCCTGATTCATCTGATTCCTTGCTGGCATCTGCTCTGCAATGATAAGGAGAAGACAGTCTTAGATAAAGGAGACTTGAAAACAAAAACAGAATTAGTGGACTAGGACAAAGAGCTGATTTAAATATTAAGATTCACACCCCTAGGTGGGGAGAAAGTATGCTAATGAAACATACATGTATGGAAATGAGATACATAGCTAAAACACAGGTATAGAGACATGCTCAGTAAAGAACTCCTTGCGTCACTCCCTTATAACCAATTAGCAAACAAGAATGCTTATGAAGGTCCAATACTCCTGTATAAAAGATGCTCATAATTAAGACTCTGTGTGCTTGTTACGTGAAATTATTCCGCTTGCACCTTGTATTGCTAGCAATAAATCTTTATACTTTCACCCCTGGTATCTTTATTGGCTTTTGCATACCGGGCACGATCCCAGACTTGAGCTGGGGCTCAACAGTAGGATGGGGCCACGAGCACCATAAGCCACCTGAACCCTGGATGCTCAACAAAGGAGAAGGTCTGGCCATCCAGAGCAAGCATCTCCCCAATGCTCTAGGTGATCTCGCTCGCGTTGGGAATGCACTCCCCTTTGTCTGTGCCTTTCCGCCACTGGTCCAGGGTGGCCTGCCTCTGCTTCTTGGGGATGGGGGCTTAGGAGAGAGAGGGGGACTTCTTTTTGGGTATGCTCCCACTGGTGCCAGGCTGAGAAGGAACAAGGGCAAGGGGGTGCTGCCTCCTGAGATGAAGCAGCATTGCTGTGGTGGTGAAGTGTTTCTCATCCTTGCCCTGGCTCATCTGCTTTTGGCAGTGCTGGCAGGTAGCATAACTGGAATCATTTGCCATGTCAAAATGATCCCACACTGCACTACCCCTGCCAATTCTGGGGTGAGGGTGGGGATCCTGCCTTATCCCCCTCCTTACCAGGCAGAGGCACAACAGGAGGAGGAGCTCAGCCACCTGCCCCCACAACCTCCTTCAAAGTGCCTTCCAGAAGAGACCTACCTCTAAGGGAACTTCGAGGGGTGTGGAACGCAAACTCAGATCACTGCAAACTTCTATAATTGTACAGTCCTTAGTGTAGACAGAAATGGAGCTTCAGGTGGGTGCCAAGAAATTATCAATTAAGAAGACACAGGGTTGAATTCTGCTAGTCGACATGGCAGCTTTCTAACAATGTAAGTGGCATTTGTAGAACTTGTACACCAGTAGTGATACTATGACCCATGCCATGTAGATAGGTGAGTGTGCACAGGCAGACTGAGTATGAGCACTAGGCTTTGAACTGGCTAGGCACATATATGACTATGTACATGTGCCCATTATGGATGTGCACCTGTATTTAAGTCACAAAAATGTAGCCAGCCAGAAACCCACGGCTGTGGGGAAGGAAGAAGGCAGGGTAGATATACACCCTGTAAACCAGTAATACCCAAAGGATGTGCTGAGACATACTACTATGTTGTGAGAGCAATGGAAGTGTGTGGCAAGCTCTCCCTGTGTGAAGAGGTAAAGCACAGACGCCTCACTCCCACCCTCGTGGGCAGAAGGGCTTGGTGGGGCACAATCCATTGGTGGGCACCGTGGGCCAGATGAAAGTACCTGGTGGGCCAGATCTGGCCTGCCAGGCATATTTTGCCCATCCCTGCTCTAAATGATGGTAGTTCAGAGTGCACTGAAAAGAAATGTTAGGGAAATGTAAGGGGGAACAGGAAAGTACCAGAATCCCTGAAAAAATAAATAGTAAAACCCTTTTCGAGACGCACACAAAATAATCAAGCACTGACAGTTAACAATAAGTGGTAATTATGGTTTACGAAAGCATTTACATAGCATGTCTTTTAAACCGATATAAAAACTAGTTACCTTTTCATTTAACTATTTTCCGGTTTCTTCAATAAATGCCGTCAACCAAAGCTCTTATTTCACATGGTTTGACAAGGTTCAGTTTCAAATGTCAGGGATCTATAGATATTTGTTTCTCTTCCATTCATTTCTCTCAAATGTCAGGGATCTATAGATATTTGTTTCTCTTCCATTCATTTCTCAAAAAGAAAAGGGGGAAAAAAAGGAAAGATGAGACTTTATTTTTAAGTACTTTGATCTCATTTAAGCTGTGATGACATGGACAAAAAGGTACTGAACTGTTTCTGGACAAACATAGAAAAAACATCATGAACATTACGAATAAAGGAAACTGTAGTTGGCTAAACATCTGTCATGAAAAATAATCCCCATTTTTCACCATTTCTCAGAAGCTTTCTTATGAAATCTCCTCTCCAACAGATGTTCAAACAGCAAGGAAGGACATGGTTCAAATCTATTACATGGTTTCTCAGCAGCTAGGCCATTATTCTTTCCTAAATATCTGACCATTAATCACCGCTGCATACCACCTTCTCACACCTAGGTGGTATTTTTTGGACAATGGAAAGCAGTGATGGAAAGCAAGATGGAAGCAGTTGTCTAACCCCGCTGTTTTAACAGTGCAAAAAATCTATCATTTTTATGTTTAACTGATTCCAACAATCATAAGAAAGTAGGGCTAGAAGATCAAAAGGCTTGGAAAAAGTCTAGTAAGTGTGCAATGAAGGCTTTTGAGGAAAGAAGAGGCCAAAATGCAGAGGAAAGAAGAAACTTGAGGAAGAACCTGCACCACATTCAGGACTTCTAGATACAAACATCACATGCAATACATGTGGAAGGGGCTGTCATTCAACAACTGGGCTCTACAGCCACACTCAGATGTTCAATGAACTGATGCCTGATTCAGCGCATATCTATTGTCTCATGAAACAGAGAGATGCCTATACTACTACAGCTGGAAGGGACCTCATGAGTTTATCTAGTCCAGCCTCCTACTCAAGTGGGAGCATCCTCGACTAAACCATCCCAGCCAAACATCTGTCCAACCTGCTCTGGAAAGTTTCCAAGGCAGGAGGCTCCACAGCTCCTCTAGCTCAGTGCCTGGCCCAATGCTTGCTTGCTCTCACAGTCAGAAAGTTCCTCTTCATCTCCAGCTTGACCTTCCTTTGCTACAGCTCCTGGCCATTGCTCCAATCCTGTTCCCTACGGCTACACAGAATACAGTCTCTCTCTGTCCTCTCTATCATCCCTGCAGGTATTCGAAGACATACCCAATCCCATGTTCCCAGACTAAACCACCTTAGTTCTTGCAGCCTTTCCTTTTTCTTCCTTCTCCAGCCCCTAAACCAGTGGTCTCCACCCTTTTTATGGTGAAGATCACTTTTGTAAGTAAAGGGTACCCCAGGATGTTGAACCCCACTTTCCTCCTCACAGACTCAAGGACAATCCCCCAGTGCCCACCAGCACCTGTGACCCCTGATTTGCACCTCCCAGTGATATCTCCCCAAGATGGACCCCTTGGAGCCCAGGACACAGGGAACAGAGGATCAAATTCCTTGAGTTCGCCAGGCTGATTTTGCACCACATGCTCATATATTGCACTTTTGTGATCTGTAGAAAATATAAGGTTGGGGCTTGCTTTTATCTGGATCCAAAGTCATGTTTACTGCAATAGAAAAAGGAGAGAAACCAGCAGAGTGTTAGGAGGAAGGCCTCAGCCCTTGTGACAGCTGGGGGCATTCCTCGCTTCCCACAGCAGCCCTGTAGGGCTCAGTCCCAGGGAACTGCCCCCTGCTGTGGCTGGGCAGGGATGTCACTGTAACACTCCTATCCTAGGCACTAGGGGCATTTATACATATTAGTGGTGATGCGTAGATGGTGCACGGGGTGCACGTGCATCACCTCAGTCCCTACAGGAAAGATGGGCCCCAACTAGACCAGGCAGACTTATCCAAGCCCAGAAAGTGAGGACCAGGGGGTAGATCTTGGAGAAGAGAATTAGGTTTCATGGATTGAAAGGACATGTCTACACATCATGCTATGGTGACATAGCGATGCGGTGCATCACTGTATGGTGTGCTACAGCAACGTAGCTGCAAGATCCAAGCGTGTGCTATCCGCATGGTGCAGTCACAGCCTGTACTGTGCCAGGTTTTAATACTTCCAAAAGGATGTACTAAAGCACAGCGCTGTACCAACAATTGCCATACAGTGACATATAGATGTGCCCAAACAGAGCTTCTTCAAGACCTCAAAATGAAAAGGATAGACTCCATCCCTACCAAAGGTAAAGAAGAAAGGGAGTGGTCAGATTGTGATCATGGAGAATGGGACTTTCAGAGTGCAAAATTCTAATTAGAGCAGAAGGTGCGTGTAAATCACCTGGGCTTCTCATCCCCACCCCCGGACTCCAGCTGGGCAGCCCTGATTCACTGGGAATCTCCCCTGGGCACAGTCATGGTCACCCCAAAATCTTTGTCACTTGCACCTGCCTGTGCTTGGTCAGTCTGCTCTCTCTCTGTCAGTACGTGATCCCAAAGACCCCATCGTAATCCCAAAGACAAGCCACTTGAATCCTCCCCTCCTGTTCCTTTCCCTTCCCATCCCA
>NW_005843147.1:243847-255996 GCF_000455745.1 Alligator sinensis | reverse complement strand
GGGAGCTCTTCTGTCTTTTTTTGGACTACATTTCCCAGCATTCCTGAGCTCATTGATCTTCATACAGTTTCTAATGGGGACTCCCACTGGGACCCTGCTGTTCCCTGCCCAGGCACACTATCAGTCCATCCGCTTGTGTAGTGCCACATTCGGCTTTTGGAGGTGTGTTGTGAATTGTTTTATAAATGTTTTGGAAAATGTGGCTTGCTGTTCATCTTGGTCCCCCACTCACCTAGTCCACCAAGAGGTATAATAGTTAACCTTCTCACACACATGAGGGGTGGAGCTCATTCAGATGTGGGTGACGGTGCATAATGCCCTGCTCCCACAAGCCACTCACAGTTTGGAAGCAGCAAACCCCTACCCAGTCCAGATTTCCTCCCCCTTCCCCTGATCATCCTCCCTTCTGCCCCTGTCTGCAACACTGCACACCCGTGTAGACAGACACAGATTTAAAGTGTATATGAATGTATTTTAACATAGCCAAGAGAAAGAACAAAGCACTCCTAGGTGTTGTTGTCAGCAATATATCCTGCCAGACAATCACGCACAAGGGCAGCCCCACCAGTCTCTCCTTGAGCATATCTCCTTGGTCCCTGTGCTGCTGCCCGGACATGTCTCTGTTGTTTGGCCATTGCCTGTTGCACTTCTTCCCATGACTCCTTGAAAACCTCTCTGCAGCTTTCACAGATATTGTGCAGCATGTAGGCTGCCACTACAGAGGTCATGATATTTTCTTGCTCCAACTCCAGCCGGCACATAAGTGCCCTCCATTGTTCTTTCAGTCAGCCAAATGCACATTTCACAGCCATCCTGCAACTGCTCAGGCAGTAGTTAAAAACCAGCTTCTCCAGGTCAGCATCAGCCTCCATAATGCTTCATAAGCCAGGGCTTTAGGGGGTAGGTAGTGTCTGCTAATACAACCAGAGGAACAGTGACTGCGGAACACTGTCTTCTCCACGCCAGGTGCATAGTGTCCACACACAAAGTTGGTGGGACATAGCCTAAATATGACCCGGGATGCTGCATATCCTGGGCATCAGGTCTAGCAGGCAGCACCCTGCCCCTGGACTTTTGGTCGTGGGTCTGAAATGGAATGCGATGGAGTTCAGAAGGTTTCCAATATTGAAGGAAGTCATGTAACCACTCACTCCCAAGTTTCAAACTACTTGCAAAAACTTACCTTTACAGTGATACTGATGAGCACCCCTGAACTTTTACTATGCATTTTCTACTTTGGGAACAGCTTTGTATGTTTTGAAAAAGTATTTTATCTAACCAAGGGCATAGAGTAGGTTGTTTAGGCTGGGGGAGATCGCTTGTTGCTTAGTTGCTAATTGCTGGCCTCGCTAGAAGGAAAAGCTGTATCAACAAGTCTCGGGGAAAGTTAGAAGGGGGGTTATTTGGGGGGGGAGTTGGAAAGGGGGGTTGCTTGCTAGGCTGGCTGAATACCAGGTGCTACATTAGCAAATTAACTATTACAAAGGCCAGTTCAGCTGGCTAGGGGGTAATCTGTAGCTAGGGCAAAGTGCGCATGGACCAAAAGAGGCAACCTATAGTGACTGTACAGTGTGTAAGGCTAGAAAAGGCTATATAAGGCTGATACCCACTTGGGTGGGTGTGCTTGCTTTGCGAACGATTGCCAAGCACCACTTTCTGCGCAGAAATAAAGATTAAGTTGGATCCTTCACCCCTGTGTGTTTATTGGCACAAGCGCACCGGGCACGAACTCACTGTCCTTTGGGGACAACAATACTGCAGCTGTCGTCAGGAGCTATGTCCACTGCAGTGGTGGCACACAACGGGGGGCAAGGTGTCGCAGGACATACACTATAGGTAGTAGGGGCGGGGCAGAAGAATTAAGAGAGGGTAGAAAATTAAGGCATTATTTGTCTCCCCCATTTTAAAATAATATTTGGTCTGAGCAGACCTGTCCCGACCTGAATTGCGTGCTGTGAGGGAGGGAGGAGTGAAGAGTGAAGGAGGGTAAAAAAGGAAAGCACAGCAGCACCTACTGGCTAGAGGCCAGAGCACAGCGCCCCCTCATGGAGAAGGGGATTAAATAGAAGTCTTTGGAGTCTCTGGCTGTTTGCATGAACAAATCCACAGTTGGAGCAACGTAACTGGAGAGCATCGCATATTAAAACATCTCTGAGTAGTGTTAGTTTCAGGTGCTAAATGGAATTTAGAGCAGCATGAAATCCCAGGTTGTGCAAACACAAACGGTTGCATTGACCTAAACGGGAAATATCATTTGGTCCACATATGCCCAGAAATGCTTTAGTGGCTTTAGCTTGCAATTGCCCTAGGTAACACAGGCGCGCACAGAAAATTTTGGTTCCAATGTAAAAGCTTGTTTAAAGCAGGAAATATATATTATGTTAGAAAAATGTATTAACTAAAGCTGGTAGACTTTTTCCCTTTAAATGCTTCTCCCCCCCACGGTGCCCCGCACCCAAGTAAAAAGGAAAAACAAATTTTTAAAGCTACATGAAATTCATAATTCCCTCCCACCCTCCTCGCCTTTTCTTAATCCCATACATTTCCAGTGAGGGGAGATTTCTCCAGAAAGTTATTTCTTTTTCTTTAAGCTAAGAAGGAAGAGTCATGTAGATTTATTTTCTCTCAGTTATTAGCATTCAAAAATATTATCCCTACTTTTTTGGGTGGGACAGAAGAGGTAGGAAGATAGAATAAAAGAAATTGAGGAAAAATATTGACAGTGTTTCTCCCTTCTCATTCCAAACAAATAAACTAACAAAGACATCAGGCTAGATATCAGGAGGCGCTACTTCACAGTCAGGGTGGCTAGGACCTGGAACCAACTTCCAAGAGAAGTGGTGCTGGCTCCTACCTTGGAGGTCTTTAAGAGGAGGTTAGACGAATACTTTGCTGGGGTTGTTTGACCCCAGTACCTTTTCCTGCCATGGCAGGGGGTTGGACTTGATGATCTGCTCAGGTCCCTTCCGACCCTACCAACTATAAAACTATGAAACTATGAAAGACATGCACCAGATATTTTGTTGTAGTATATAACATTTCTGAAATTGAAACTATCTTTTACTTGCTCTCTCTCTTTTTCCACTCTGTTCAACAGTTGAGTAGAAAAGTGAGAAGAGTTGTATATACTTCACACTTCTGTTTTTCCATCATCATAATTTGGGTTTGAAGAGGAAGAAAGGTAAGAATCTGGGGTAACTTTTCCCAATTTTTGTAATAAAGAATATTATAGAAAAAATGATTTCCATACCATTTTCCCCCTATTAAAACACTACCATGTTGACTGTGGGATAATGAGCATAATGGTTCCAAGCACAGATCTGGATTACTATGTTTAAATGCATCAGTACTTGTGGTTAATCATAGAGGAGAGAAGAGAGAAGTGGTTAAAAAGAAATAAACCAATAGCACAGTCTTAATGAACTAGATGTTAACACCTTTTTATCCAATGTACCCATTTTTTAAAAGAGCTAAACGTCCTATAGTAACCACTGAAACATGGACAGGTTTTCTAATGCAAAACAAAATCGTACATGAGAATTTCCCCATGAAATGTAGTCCCATGAAAAATTTACCTTTCTGATCTGGTCTAAGAGGTTTACTCCTTTTTTTCAACAGTTCAACTGACAAGGAATCTGGGGGAGGAAAAAAAAAGAGAAAAGCAGAGAGAAATTCATAAAGAATGAGGCAATATCCTTTTATTACTTCAAGTTAGTATATTTTAAATGAGAGGGGAAGGAATACCCAAGGATCTTTGAAATAAAAATTGTGATTTAGACATAGATATTTTATCAACACTTCAAAGCAGTAGTGTAAACTGGGGTGGGTGAGTGAGGCACATGCCCTGGGCACTGCTTAAGGGAGAGGGGCACCTCACCCTCCCCTCCCTGGATCCACTTGCACTTCCAAGCTATGCACTGTAGTAGGGTTACCATATGTCTGGGTTTTCCCAGGCATGTCCTCTTTTTGGGGCCCTTGTGCTCCATCTGGGCGGGTTTTTTAAAATGTCAGCAACTGTCTGGGTTTTCACTTTCCCTCTGCTTTTGCTCAAGGCTGGGTGCAGTGGCGAAGCCAAGTGGCTGTCAGGAGATCCATGCTCTCTGTGCAGGCCCCAGAGGCTGCTGGAAGGTGTGTGAGCAAGGAAGCTGCTTGGGCAGCAGAGTTGGGAGGGTCAGGGGCTGCATGTCAGAAGTGCAGAGCACCTGCAGCACTGGGACACAGGTGGCTGGGGGAATGAGGAGTACCAGCAGGGCTGGGAGGGTTACAGGGGGCTGTGCGGGGCACTGGCAGTGCCAGGGGGGCTGTGGGTCAGGAGTGAGGGGCACCAGCAAGGGGTGGGGTTAGGGTACTGCTGTTTAGAAGTGAGGGGCACTGGCAGGGCTGGGGTCAGTGGGTCTGGAGTGAGGGGCAGCAGCAGTGCTGCGGTGGTAGCTTGTCAGTTATGGGCAACAGAATGGGCAGCGGCAGCATGTCCCTGCCCTTCCACCATCGCATTCCTCCCCTCCCCACCCCAGACAGGTGTCCTCTTTTTTGGACCTGGAAATATGGTAATCCTACCTAGCAATGCAGGCAACATGTCATAGAGCACAAGTGTGTTGGGAATCAGTTTTGCTGAGTGACAGTGACGTTCACCAACACTGGGATGGGGTGGCGGCAAAAGAAGTTACCCTATTTTTTCTGCTGCCCTCCCAACATGGGCTTTGACAGCAAAAAAAGGAATGAAAGTTTCCTTCCCAGCACGAGCAACTCCATTTCCACTGTAGAGAACTACAGTTCCCAGAACACCTTGCACTCCATGACATGTTGCCTGCACTGCTGCTCGATTGCCTGGACTAGTGTTGCCTAGTACAGCAACACGAATGAAAGAATAGCATGTTCCACCTCCATTTCAAATTATCTCAGTTTATCTTAACCACAGCCACTAAAACAGAATGACTAGTCTATAGGATACTTAAACATGCCAATTATGAAGGCATGGAAACTAAGGGCAAGATCCCAAAGAGGTGCTCAGGCATGGAAACACTGACAGTGAGATCCTATTCCACTTACAGCCCCAGTGACAATTATGTGGCTGTGTAAATGCTGATTTTGGCACTTAGGAGCAGTTTGCAATTCAGTTCTATGGATGTAGTATGGACATACAACCATAGATGCAGCTACTGTACATGCTCAGTAGGGCTGCCCTCTGGGGCCTTCTTTTTACATGGATAATGCTCAGGTATACTTGCTCAGCTATGTGTTTAAGCCCAGGTATGCCCAGAAATTGTAGCCAGGTAAAAAAAAAAAAGTCATGTTAGCAGGTGTTCAGTGTAGGCAAATGAGGAAAGAGCAGTGGATATTAAATGACAGGTTGCAGCCCAGTAGCTTAGTGGTTTCCTGGCACTTGCCCAGGAAATGAAGGACCTGTGTCCCATGCCCCATACCCTTCTGCCTCACCTAGTGGGGGTTAATATGTAGCAACCAATAATGAACTAACTGGCTTGAGCCTTTCTAGTCCCAGAGCCAAGGGTTGGCTTGTCTACAATGCCTCCCATGCCAAGACCAGAACTAGTGGTAAAGAGCAGGCCCCCAAAAAAACAAAGTTCACCATGAACCAAGATTCAGAAAATGAGGCACTGCAGCAGCCTGGCGTGTTCCTGAGTGCATGTTCCTGTGCCCTTGTCAGACTGTCTTGGGCATGCTTCTTTGCATGCATTTTTGGATGCACTAAGGCACTATGACATTTTTTAAAAATTTGGTACACCAAGTAGGAGTGGAAGGGTGGCACATGTGCTTCAGGAGTGCCCTCAGACACAGCAGGGAAGTGGTGCAGGCACGCCCAAAGCCACCCCAGTTTTCCCTCCTTGGTTCCTTTGATTTTCCTAAGAGTCTCCTTTACTGCAGTATTTGTTCTTCACTGGTAGATTATCCACATTTTGTCTCCCTCTTGCATGGACTATCATTCCTGAGTTACAAAACTGTCGTGCACTGTAATGTGATAAGAAAACATTTTAAAAAAAGGTGAGGGGAGGCAGAGAGGAGGTACAAGCCAAGAGCAGCCACTTACATTTTCATTACAATAGCAGCAACAATACAAACAAATTTACTGCTATTGGCTATTTCCAGACAGAGAGGACCACTTTTTAAACATCCGCAGTTAAGGACTCTATTGCCAGACCGAAGACATCTTACCCTGTAAGCCTAGGCAGCATCCTTTATAGGAATTACAGAATGAGCCCTGTGCTCCCTGGATCTGTCACACACAAGGCAGACAGGCTTCAGATCCTCCTAACAG
Organism: Alligator sinensis; assembly: GCF_000455745.1. Taxonomy (NCBI): domain Eukaryota; kingdom Metazoa; phylum Chordata; order Crocodylia; family Alligatoridae; genus Alligator; species Alligator sinensis. Next base: position 249,722 of record NW_005843147.1, on the reverse strand, counting down.
AACAGCTTCAAATGTTCACCACATATGTGCTCCACTCCTTTTTCCCCCTGCCCCTTCAGTTTTTTAGCTATTTCTACAAAATTCATCAACTGCCAGTTCTTAAAGATTCACTGTGGATATATCTCTCTGCATTGTGGACAGGAGACATCTTAATTTGTTCCTTCCCAAAAGCAGGCGATCCAGATTTGGCAGAAATTGTGCCCACAACCTATAGTGACTGGGTCTTTAAAATAATCCATACAGATGGAACAAGATGCCCCGTCCTGCAGGCTCTGGACAGGATTCCCTGTGTTGCCCAAATGGCTAGATTCGTGCCCCTGGAGGCTAAGCCAATTTTACCTTCAGGAGAGAGTCACACACACGGTGGGTTCATCATGAGTTTATTGGTTGCGCAAGCAATGTCAACAGAGGAGCTGATGCTCTAATCAATGTTGACCCTGAACTCCTCTTGAGATTTCATTTTTATAGCTTACATAGACAAAGGGTTACAGCGTGTCATACAACTATTGGCAGCACCACAATTTCCTAGGTGTTACGTCTTATCTTATGGGCGAGGTTTAGTTTGCTATTGGTTAGTATCCCCTGTCAAGTTTAGTGCATGCGTATTTAAAAAGCAGAACTGCGGCAAAAAGTTCTGTCGCATGCGCAGAAGAAAAGGGGAACTGCGGCCGAGTTAATGTCTTCTAGTAACCTTATACCTTAGTATAACTTCAGGGCATTAGTTCAATATGGTTACAAAATGCAGAGCAAGCAAGAAGGAAAAGAAACCCACAACTCAGTCGTTAGGCCTCGTGCTTCTTACACAAGGGATCATGAGGGGCTCATACGGTTATTACTCAAGAGAGGCCTAGGTCATGGTGTATTTTTACCACACCTGTGGCCATGGCTCCCCGCAGGATGTGCAGCAGCTTAAGTTTAGTTTCTCAAAGCTCTGAAATCAGTTCTCTTTGCAGCAGGAACTGGGTGTTTCCACTATACTTGCTAAGCTTCCTGTGCTGAAATCAACCTGTGGGGGGGGGGGGGCGACTGTTTCGTGTTCCGGGAGTCATGTTTCTGTTTACTGTGTTCACACAGAAAACATGGATAAATTGGAATTATTGATCAGTTATTTATGGGGAACAAAACCTGAAAGGATCTTGCCATTACTTCAGATAATCTATATACAGCATGGAAACATTGTTATCCAAACCCAGGCATAATCCAGTTTATATGTCCAGCCAGCCTCAATAATCATCAGTGGTTCGCAACCATTATAGACTCAAGCCACCCCTCCATAATTTGTGGATTGAGCATCACACCTCATTTAAAAACATAAACTGATTTATTCCTGGGCTTACCTCCTTGCAGAGGGAGCAGGGAGGCAGGGAAAGCCTTAGCCTGCCTTTATCTGTTTATCTCCTCCCACCTGAAACCTGAGCCTGCCTCTATCTGTTTATCTTCTCACACTTCCTGGGACACCCTTCAAAGGATCTCACTGCATCCTGGAGTACCCCAGCAAACACCCAGGTTGAGAATCACCACCTTACAGTATCAAGTTTTTCCATCTATTTAGTTGGTCTAATAGGAGATAGTCACATTTACCCAAAGGACCTTCTCTTGCAATAGCAAAGGTATTTATTTGTTAAATTGACATGCTCCACTCCCCAAAACACTCAGGGCAACTTAGAATAAAGAGAGAAATACAGAAGCTGAAAAAATGTTCTACATTAAAAAAAAATCCCCCCCCCCAAATAGTTTCCAAAGCAGTTAAAAAGGTTTAAAAGCAATCTATCCCACAGCACTCACTCCCTTGCTTCTACCCTAGGAGAGCACTCCCCACCCTGGCTTCCCAATCCACATTCAATATCTCTGAAAAGAAAATAATTCCCCTCCACCACCCAGACTCTGTCCCATACCCACTCATGCCCACACCCCTGCCTCACACACCCTTATTGTCCCTTCCTAGCTATGCCTCCCTCTCTCAAAAGTGTTGGGATGGGGAAAGTACAGGTGTCTCCAACCATTCATGATCTCCTTCCTTGCAGTGGAAATCCATTGCACAAAACACACTCACCAAAAGAAACCTTCCAACAACACCCACCCCAGAGCAGCCTGCAGTCCCTTCTAAAGCCCCAGGCTGGCTGGGACTCCCCCAACCTTAGCTGGCTGTATGTGTGCCTACTTAGCCTTCCAGCCCTTCTCCCACTCCGGGTTTAGCTCCAAGAAGCAGAGGGGAGGAAATGGGGAATGAGAAAAGCAGTGATGCAGTAGCAGTCCCTGCCAAGCTGAGGCTACTTCACTGCATTTGGGGCCTGGCGGGCTGGTAACAGCAGCATCTTCATCACCCCAGGGGGATCGCTACTCAAGGAACTTGACAATGCCCAAATACAGACAATGACCAAATCCTTTGATTCAGGTGCAGCTGGTCAGAAATTCTGATATGTTAAAGCTGCTTTTTGGCACAAACAGGAGGAAAATCAGTGTGTGTAATTATTTCATGGAACAGAAGTATCTATAAAATTTAAATTGAGAAACATAAATATGAAATATGTTGCAATTTTCATCCAAAACTAGATATGTTGATGGGGCGGGGGGGGGGGGGGGGATATTTACTTGAAACAAAATAAACTTTTCATTTCCAAGCAACCACTTCCACTTGGCCCTGGGATGAAACTTTATGGAAAAATGCTGATTTGAAAAAAATTATTTTGAATTGACATTTAAAAAAAATGTTGATTGGAAAAGAAGTTGAATCCCTGACTTCTAAATGGCAAAATGTTAAAAAGATGATAATTTGATATTTTCCTTCAGAAAATTACTTTTTTTACTACATTCCTTGAAGGGAGACTGTCAGACTGTTGTATTTTTTTAATGTTTTTTTAATATTGGCCTTTACATATTTTCAATGGTCTTTTCTTGGACTGGAGAAGAGTAAACCCTGTGCTTGTGAAAACTTATGTTCTGATTTAGTTAGTTTATAAGGTGCAAATCCAGCCTGCTTTGTGCCTACACTGGGAGTGTCAACCTTAGTTTGAAAAGCAGACTGAATCTTATGTTTCATTATGGACTGTGCCAGAAATTCAGGACTACATATTCATAGCTGTCCACCATAGATTACCCCTGTGACTAATACCAATGGGAGGTGATTTCTCAGAAACCAAGGAGAGAGAATAGCTTTATGCAGTTATTGCATTTATATATTTTAATCAGCCCTACATTCATTTCTCTTTGTCTCTCTGCTGTTGAGATTCTCTTCTTTGTGTGTTACCTTCCTAGGAGCAACTTTTCTTTCTCACTCCTAATTGTCACAACCCAAAGGGTGTGATTTTTGTTTTGTGTGCTTCGGCACTGCTAAATTGTCCCCACTAAATTACAGCTTCTTTGCACGGTGGAGTTTTCTGCTGCAAAAGAGAACCCCGGTGCAAGGGAGAATTTCCCGCCAATTTGAAGCTTTCTTTGCAGGGTGCATTTCTTTGTTGCAGCACAGAAATGCTCGTTGCAAAGAGTTCCTGCCATTTGTATGCTAATTCGAGTCCCATTATTGGCCAGTTCTAAATTGTTCACACGTGGCGGCTAGTGATTGGCTTGCTAGCCGTATAAGAGGCTTGAGTGGTTTCCGCCCAAGTTGGAGGACTCCACGAACAAGGGAGGAGGAGACTTCACGCTGTGTGAAGATCTCTAAGCGCTGCGGATCCTTACGGACCCAGTGCATTTAAAGCAGGCAATAGAGGTCTGATCAACCTCTAGCCTCTCCCCGTCGCTGAGCACAGTCCAGACGTATCCCTTCCCGTGCGCAAAAGAACTGGACCTACAGAGCCTAGCAAACTCCGGGTGAATGAGTGAGCAGAGGAACCCACGGAGCCTAGCAAACTTCGTGTGAGTTTATTCAGAGCTCTTCCGGACGAATATTTTCTTCGGCTGACACCAGAGGCTCGTGTGTTCAGAGCCTTCAGCCGGATTGGGCTAGAGATCACGAGTCTAGAACTCTTGTCCGCCTCTCTTCTTTCATGTCTGTAACCGCAACTTAAGCAAGTTTCCAGCCTGCACCACTGCCATCTCAGTGTAAGTAAACAATATTTTAAACTACCGATACGCGTTTGTGCCTAATTCCAGCTCGACGGTCTTCCCTCTCCAACCCGGCGTGCCCGGGCTGCTGGCCACAGCCCGCGTGCAGCACGAAAAAGGGCTCGGGTTGCTCCCGGCCCGCACACTAATGTTTTAATTCCTACCCCTTGGCCACACCATCAGCTAAAATGCTCAGGAATCAAATAGTTAACATTAGAGACAAGAATAGTTGTGGGTGATATATTTTATTGGACTAACTGCATGGTTAGGATAGACGTAGGAAAGCTTTTTGGTATCACAGTAGCCTTCCTCAGGTCTATGTGAGAGAAGCAGAAGCAGCAGAGTAAGTAGCAGAGGGAACAAAAACTTGGGTAAAAACTCTTTATGTAAACATCTGGAATAACCCCAAGGAATGGTAAGGACCAATGGTCACAAACTCCTGCAAGACTGTTTTAGGCTGGACATATGGAAAAACTTCTTTATTGTTCGAGCCCCCAAGGCCTTGAATAGACTCCCCGCAGAGGCGGTGCAAGCACCTACTCTGGACACTTTTAAGAAACAGTTGGATGCTTATCTTGCTGGGATCATTTGACCCCAGCTGAATCCTGCCCGTGGGTCAGGGAACTGAACCTGATGATCTTACGAGGTCCTTTCTGGCCCTAATGTCTATGAAATCTATGAAATCTAGACCATCATGGCTACATTGCTCTGACACAACTATAACATGGAAGATATTGAAATCTGCTGCTTTTAAGGAAAAATCCACAATCTAAAGAAAAAAGAAGCCAGGTTAAAGAGTGCACATATCTACACGTGCAAGTAAAGTGGAGCAAAAAGTGCCGGTGCTTATTGTACTGGAATTGATTGCTCCTGGGTGTGTCGTTTGCATGTACACCTCAGACTGCAGCATGCTGAGCCAGGTCAGAGCAGCCCCGGTGCAGTGGCCAGCAGCAGTGGGAAGAGGCAGCATGGGTGGGGAGGGAGATGGCTGCCCACAGCCAAATCCAGTTGCCCCTGCTTGCTAGTGCTAATTGCTTTTTTAACCCCTCTCCTTGCACCAAGGGCCATCCAGCTGAGCAGAGGGAATTCCTTGGCTAGCTGGCCCCAGCACAGAATCCTTCCTGCCTGTGGGGAAAGGAGTGAGGGAGAACACCGGGTCCTTGCCTTCACGACAGTGTGGGCTTCAACCTCGCCAAGGTCCTTGCAGGGAAGGGGAGTATTATCATCCTCCCTGTTCCTACCTGCCCCTTAGGAACTCCTCACCCCCTGCACCTTTTCAATGCTAGTAACAAGTGGTCTTTGGGGTCCCTCCCTCACTTTCTCCCCACATTCTCCCTTGTTCACACCCTCCCCCCCTTTTTTTTAAGGAAAATTTTTCGTGTTCCAAGTCAGATCAGCCAAATCAATTCCAAATCCACGAGTCATTCAAGAGTCAACTGGTAGACATTCCCCACCCCTGCCTGGGGCTTCAGATGCTTCCAAATCATTTGGCAGGCATCCTACATGCAGGCCCAAGCCCAGGGTCTTGGGGTTCGGATGCCCTTGAATTTCACTTGTCCTCAGCCGTATGGCCTCAGGAGCAAGCTAGGGAGCAGGCTCCCATTTCCATAAAGTGGGCATAAAGCCAAGATCTTCCCACCGGAAGAGAAAGCGAGAAGTTAACTATAAATTACCTCCGTCAAAGTACTACCTCCTCCAAGAAAGTGGTCTTCCCCTGCAAGTACAAAAACCACCTTCCACATCATGGTGTCTCCCGTGCCAGGTAGTTGGTGAGTTGCTGGCAGGCATTGAGAACTGGGTTGCGTGAAACCATCCAACCCCCAGTCAAGCG
>NW_005843147.1:232929-243837 GCF_000455745.1 Alligator sinensis | reverse complement strand
AAAACCAGGGGCTTGATGGCCTGTCAGGAACAGAGGAGCTGAGGCATGGTGGGGTGAGCAGGATGCACGTGAAAATCCCGTTTCATAACATAACGATGCAAAGATGATTTCTTCCATCCAGTAAAGCAAATCAAACTCCATACTGGGGAGTCCAAACTCCAAATTACTGTGGCGTCAGACTTGGACCTTTAAGACACCCGGTTACTGTTTCCAGCTTGCAGCTTACTTGCTCATTGCAACTTGCAGCTTGCGTGCGGGTGCTAGAGCAAGCAGCAGCAAACTTATGAGCGATGGCACCCATGTGCAGACCAGTGAAGGTGTCCTGGGGGTGCAAAGGTGTGTTGGCTTTGGGTCACCACACCCCTGTGAACAGTAGAGTACAAGAGGGTTGAAAGTTTGTCTGTAGAACAGAAAAGTGGGAAGAGCTGGGAATGGTGAGTCCTGGGATGCTGGAGGAATGAAATTTGAGCCTTTTATCCCCCTAGACTAAAAATATCCTGGAAGGACTTGATAAAATAGATCAGACAGAACCTTCACCTCGAGTGGCATAACTCCAAAACAAGTAGAGAGTACTTAGGATGGGATAACATATTTTAATGGAGAAATGCTGCCATTTTAAGTGCCTTTTTGATTGTTTAAAGTTTCTTGTAACAGAACCTGAAACATGAGTCATTGCCAGGAAGGGAAACACCCACTACAGCTTTTTTGTGAGAAGCAGAGGTTCCGTAGCTCAAGAAAATGAAACTTAAACTTTGCACTGCCCTGCAGGAGCCATGGCAGCACAGAACCCTATAGGAAACCTCCAGGATGAAGCTACCTGCCCCATCTGCCTGGAGTATTTTACTCAACCTGTCACTCTGGAGTGTGGGCATAACTTCTGCCGAGACTGCATCACCCAGTGCTGGAATAGATTACAGCCCAACTGCTTCTGCCCCCAGTGCAGGCAAGATGTGCAGCAGAGAAACCTCAGGCCCAACAGGCAGCTGGAGAACGTCTTAAAGATAGCCAAACAGTTGACTGTGCAGGCAGTTAAAGGGGCAGGAGGGAAGGAGGTGTGCCAGGAACATCAGGAACCTCTGAAACTGTTCTGTGAGGAGGATCAAACCCCCATCTGCGTGGTGTGTGACAGATCCCGGAGTCACCGAGCTCATGCTGTGGTTCCCATTGAGGAGGCTGCCAAGGAGTACAAGGTAGGGAATGTCTATCCAGTGTAATGTGAAGTAACTTAATGTTAATACCAGCTTTGCTTTATCATAAGCTGCCTGCTACAAGCATTGGTGTGATTTCATCTTCCAGATCTGTAAAACCACCAGTGAATGAAAGATGCAATAAGTGAGAAATGGCATTGCAGAGTGGGAACAGAGATGGACGATGAAAACCTGAAAGATCTCTGATACAGGATGCTGAAGCCTTAACCTTGCTTCCCTAGCTACTATCAAACTATGAAACCCTCTGTGAAACAGTGCCCTTCTAGCAAACTTTTAACTGATTAGGGAGATTTAAGTGGCAGCATCTGTAGCAGTAGGGTTGGAGTGCTTGTCCAGGAAATGTTGAGAAGCAAGGCTTTTTTTTGTGATATCTTTTCTTGCACCAGTTGTATGGTTGGGAGGGCTGCTGGGCAAGCTTTCAGGCATCAGGAGGCTTCAGGTCACCTGAAGAAGGACACCTGATGCTTGAAAGCTTGTCCAGCAGTTCTCCCAACTATACAGTTTATCCAATACAAGATATCACAAAAAAGCCTTGCTTCTTGAAAATGTGTAGGCTCATGTACGTGACACTGTGGTCATTAAGACAGGAAGTTACCAGCTTTGGTCATTGTTAGTGATTTGCTTCATTGCACTTTGAATTATTATTTTCTGCATCCCAGCAGCACCCATGAACCCCCAAAAAGAATGAATCTTGATTGTGCCGGAGATAAAGGCTATGTCTACACTGTGCCAGTGGTAAGCCCTAGACCACAGTGTAACAACCTGCAGGAAGCTGTATGAGGAACAATACAGAGTGGACATCAGAAAGCATCTCTGTGCATGAAGTACATAGCATACATAACCTGACCACCCACACTCCAAACATGGAAATGTACCACCAATGAATCTCCCAGACCATCTCCAGCATGTGGTCTCAGGCAAACTGCAAACTTTGATCTTGAGGGTGACCAAAGAGGAACACCCGGTGTTGTTTCACTAGCATATTCCAGGGATGGAGCATGCCTATGTAGGTCCTGGCCATGATACACCATCACTACAATGTGGACATTCCCCAAAAGGGAGCAACAGGCTAGAAACAGATGTTGCATTTGTCCCAGATAAATTGTGCCAGTGTTAGTTCCGCAACAAAAATATCCCAGGATTGGTGTACATACATATCACTCTTCTAATCAAGGTTTAGTGAGCAGCCTCTTTTCTGCCACTGATTCAGTAATGAAGTTCCAGAATAATTGTGCAGATGTACTTGCAGTATCTCACAATAAACTGTTACAATCTCTTATCTGGGAAACTTTTTAAAGACTTATCCTGTGACAAGGGACATGTACAGCTGTACAATTGCAGTTTATCCAGTGGTAAATGCAGTGTCTTTGAAGCCATAGATGATCCCTGCCATGAGCAACTTACTGTCTAAACAGATGAGGCAGACAGAGGTTGGAAAGGAAAGAAGTAGGCCTGTGCGAAGCAGCTAGTATTCGGTTCAGATTTGGCCGATTCGGGGGATAATAATTCGATTCAGTGATTCAAATCACTGTCCCAAATTGATTCTGCTGAATCTCCGAATCACAGAGGCCCATCTCCCACCCGCTCTCCCAGCCCTGGCAATGGCTGCCGTGCCCACCCCAGCTCCCGGCACTTTGAAAAAAAAAAAAGCCCTGACTCACCAGGTACTGCCTGGCAGAGGGGTGATGCCTGCTGCCCCCCACTGCCCCATGCTGTATGGGGGGGCTCTGCAAAGCCTCCTGACTACCCCCTTTTTGCTCCCCCGGCCCTCCCCCGCCCATGGCTGCCCTGCCTGCCCCAGCTCCGTCCCTTTGAGAAAAAAACCCAGACTCACTGGTTCCTACCCAGTGGGGGGCGATCCCTGCTACCCAAGACTGTCCCGTGCCTCATGGGGGGCTCTGCATGACCCCCGAAGCCCTGAGGCTGCTGCAGGGCCTCGTGAGTTGGGGGGGGGGTGTTTGTTCTTTTTCTTTCTTAAAGGGGTGAAGCTGGAGCAGGCGGGGCAGCCATGAGGGGCGGGCTGGGAGAGTGGGGGTGGGTCGGGGGGCTCATGGCAGAGCCCCCCATGCAGCGTGGGGTAGTGGAAGACAGTGGGGATCACCCCCCACCTCCCACCAGGCAAAACCCAGTGAGTAGATTGTTTTTTCTTTAAAGTACTGGGAGCTGGGGCTGGGCGGGTCAGCCATGGCGGGCGGCTGGGGGAGCAGGCAGGGGATGGGGCCTGGCAGGACTTCCATGGCACCCCTCCAGGCTCCAGCCTGCCCTCTCCTGTCCCCTACTTACCAGCTCTGAGTCTGGCTCCAGGTCTCTGCTGCAGCAACCGGGGACTGCCCGAATCATCAAAGCTCTCTGAATCTTTTCTGAATGGATTTGGAGAGCTTTGAATTGATTCAGACCTTTTAATTGGATCCCTGATTCGATTTGGATTTGAGATTCATCCACTGAATCAGGCTGAATCTCCTCCGAATTGAATTGGAACCCAAAGCTTCACACAGCCCTAGAAAGAAGCATAGGGGGATGCAGGGACTTGCCAAGGTCACATCTAAAGGCTAGAGGTCATGTTGCAAAGTGGAGTCAAATGCCACAGCTGCTTGATCATGCAGGAAATAAGATACCTGGGAGAGAATTTAACATCAGAAGGTGGACAGGTAAAAATTAACAAAACTAAAGCTGTCTCCAAAATGCCTGTGCCAGTATACAAGGGAGATGAACAAAGATTCCTATATTCTAGCTCCCTGGACCAGCCCCTTGAGAGCATGGTTGTGCAAAAATGTCATGATAGAAACAGGATACAAACCCACATAAAAAATTTGGGAACTTTAAGGGTTTAATAAAAGGAACTGTGGCCTGGAGGTACTCTGAAAACATGTGCAGAGTCCTTTTACAATGGTGGAAATCACTGAAGAAAGAGGACTGAATAATTTGAAACACCATGAACATTACTAGGTCTCCAATGGTAAGTTTTTATTTCCTTACTATCTCTGATGTTATAAGCAGACTATGTTCTCCAGTCAGTCACCCAAATCCTTTCTGTTTCCAGGACAAAATTCAGACCCACCTGAAGACTCTGAAGCAAGACCAAGAAAAACTCAAGAAATGTAAACTGACTGGAGAGAAGAGTATCGGGGAGTATCTGGTAGGTCCTCATTGTCATTAAGCTGAACGGAGATAGGAGACGAAGGGTGGAGTTTGCACGTATATTCTTCTGTGAGCCTAGTCAGCATGGATTCCATGTCTCTCTCCTTGGCTGTTGTGTATCCCTTGAGATTCTCTGTGTATGTGTGTTTGAACATGCATAAGTGTGAGTGTACCCACACTCTGACTAATCTCCCTTGGAATATCATCCTTTTCTGCAGCATCTAAGTTTTCAGGTCAAATAATTAATTACTTGCATGGCAGCTTTGAGGAAAACTGTCCCAAAGTGGACTAATTAACCCACACAGTGCTGTTTAGCTTCTGCCTTTCATCATTTACTTCTCTGATTCTTTCCACTCCCCGGGCACCTCAGTCAATGCACAGCCTCTTTATTTCCTGCAAATCTGCATTGTATTCTTAGAGGCTATTGATAGCATAGTATCCTCATCCTGTCAGGCCTGGAAAGACCCTTTGGAGAGGTAATGGAAATATGGTAGGGGAGGGGGTCTTTTTGCTATTAACCACAAGGTATTTTAGGTCTCTTAAGGCTTGATCCCTCTTACAGCAAACCCTGAATGTTCCTTCCTTTTTTCTTCTTTTCTTTTTCTCTTCCCTTTTCTTACAGAGAAAGACAGAAGCTGAGCAGAAGATGATTATATCTCAGTTTCAGCAACTGCACCAGTTCCTGCAGGAAAAAGAGCAACTCCTGCTGGCCCAACTGAGAGAGCTGAATAAGGAGATTGTGACGCTACAGAATAAAAACATCACCAAACTAGCCCAGAGGATTTCCCAACTCCATGACCTGATTCGTGAGACGGAGGGGAAATGCCAGCAGCCAGTGAGTGAGTTTCTGCAGGTGAGTGTTATGCTTGTCCAAGGGCCTTCATAAATAATAAGTCCAGCCACAAGTGTGGGAGAGAGTGCTGCCCAACTGGCAGGCACAGGGTATATTTAAAACACAAATTAAAACTCTACAAATGTTGCCATGACCTGATTCACCAGAAAGTAAGTTAATATTCACACATGCAGATTCACCAGATTCACATATCATATTCACATATCTCACAGTGAGCGTGTATTAGAGAGTGCTCTGTACCTTGCACAGATTAGGGAGGGCACATGAACCCTGGTTACTGGAAGCCAGAAGCTAGTGAGCACAATGTGACTCAAAGTTTGCACAAAAGATTTGGGAATTATTATGGCTCTCTGAGTTAGAGTCTCACAGATGTTAAAGAAGGAACATGCCTGACCCTGTTTCTGGTGTATTTTCATTTCCATCTTTGCACATGCCATTCCTGGGGTCCCTAATGTGTGTCATGCGGGACTCAGATTCTCTCTTTCTCTCTCCTCTCTAGGGTGTCCGAAGTACGTTGAACAGGTAGGTGTTTCCTTTTCACCCCCTTCTCAGCTCCTGTTGTTCAGAAGGTTTTGCAGATCTTGTTAGATCCACATCTTTCCAGAGTACATCACCATTGGTGGGAGCCAGTCATATTCTGGCATAAATCCCTCTGGTGAATTTAACAACGAGAAACTCATCTTATTACAAACCTTGGGAGTTCCCCATTCTTTGGCATGAGTTATTATTACTGTAAAATATTTTCCAGAAGTGTTACATCCTTGAGGTCCTGGCTGCCTCTTGAGTCTCCAGGTGGGATGTAGACCATTCATTGCTAGGTCATTGCTTGCAGTGCTGCCCAGCTCAGCAAGGATACAAAATCTTTCCCAGTTGAGATTCAAGAGATGCATATGGGTAGAGCTGTGCTTGGCGTAGCTGGGTATTCTTCCTAGTGCACAGATACCCTCAGTTTTGGGCCTATCAAATATATGGGAACAAACCAGTCATGACAGCATAGAGGCTGAGTGATGTGGCCATAAACTTGCCTCCTTATTTATCCATGAAAGCTTATCTTTCTAGGACAGGATGCAAAAATATTAATGGGATGCTTTGAAGAAAGACTCCACTCCACTGCCTCTGCTGCACCTGCCCTGGTGTTGATGTTAACTCCAGGCCCATCAGAACAGTTGCTCTCACTAGCTAGGAATCCAAATGAGTTACTGAATATAATATGATCACCTTCCACGAGGTGCCTAGCCATGCTAGTCTGAAATCAGGTAGAAGGTAGGTCAGGTGAGCACCTTAAAGACTAGTTGGTTCAGAGAGGCATGATCTTGTGTAGCAGTGGCGCTCAACCCTTTGGCCTCATGGGCCAAATAAATGGTGTGGGGCCCATCTGTGGCCTGGATTGGGTCCTGGGGCCTGGTACCACCCTTCCCTGCCCCAGATGCCAGGACTGAATCGTTGAGTCCTGGCACCACCCCCTCCTACTTCCTGCACATCAGGGATGGGTCCAAGGGGCCTGGCACCACCCCTTCTCAACCCCCTTCCCCCACCACTGCCTCTGACTGCCACTGCATGGTCAAATCAGGTGCCAAATCCAGCATACAGGGCTTCCCTGATGCCAAATATCCAGATCCATGGGGGAGCCACATGAACTGAATGGCTTAGTGCTATGGGCTGGATCTGACCTATGAACCAGAAGTTGAGCACCCGTGTCTTGTAGGGAGCATCCTGTTACATCAGATACTATCTGATAAAGAATTTGATGAAGTAGATTGTTTCCTACAAAAGCTTATGCCTCTCTGAACCAGTTAGTTTCTAAGGGGTCACTCTACCTTCTGCCTCTAGATGATAACCTGAAATTATTTCTTTCCAGGTGTGAAAAGGGGAAGTTCCAGCACATGGTGGAGATTCCTTCTGAGCTTGAAAAAAGACTTAAGGATTTCTCCCAGAAAAATGTTATCCTAACAGAGACTTTGAGAAAGTTCAAAGGTACTAAAAAGGGTTCTAGGGGGTGTGTGTAGTTGAAACGGGCCCTAAATTGAAGCGATGGATTTTTAAAAACACCACTTCAATTTAGGCCCATTAAACCACCATGTCCTGCACACACCTGACTTAACCTGCGTCTCTGGCAGTGGGGAGGGGAGGGCGAGCTGCCGACGAGTGGAGCAGTCCCTCGGTTGCAGGGGAGGCTGGTGCTTCCTGCCATGGCAGCAGCGCCGCCACCCCACCCCTCCGGCGACATCCACCTGCAGGCACATGGCTTGGGCGGTCCCGGGGGGCACCAGGAAATGGAGGGAAGCACCAGGCCCCTGCACAGCTCAGGCAGGCTCCAGGAAAAAAAAAAAAGATCAGGTTCACCGCTTTTTTTTTTCTCTCCCTTGGGAGGAGCGTGCCTTCCCTGGCTGCTGCCAGGCTGCCTGCAGGGCTTCCTGCAGAGTCCTTGAGCTGCATGGAGCTAGGTGCTTCGCTCCGTGGCTGTAGGGCAGCAAACTAAAACTCCTCGGAGGAGTTTTAATTTGCTGCACTCCAAGTCATTTAAAGCATGTTACACCACCGAATTTTCTACAGTGGCTGTAATTAATGCGCAATACACCACCAAGGTGTGCGAATACTGACACCATTAAAGTGGTGCATTTAGCCTGCTTTAAAGTGTCGTGCACACGTGCCCCTCCTTTTGTGTACACACGGCCTAGAAGGGGAATGGGGACAGGTCTCTGTGACTATGGGAGGTGATGGCATCTGGCCTGTTAGTCTGCAATTAGGTTATTCATAAAAAAAATAAGGTCAACAAACAGTGAAGATATAGCAAGGGCCCAGGCATCAAGAGATTTGCATGAATTTATTCTGTGACCTCAGGAAAGTTGCCAAGTCCTAAATTCAGCAAAATGTCTGTTTTGGGGGTGATACGATGAGATGCTGAAAATTAAGACCACCAAGTTGTGAGGTCCTGAACAGCTACAGCCAGTCAGTAGGACCTGCAGGTGCCTGGTCCATGTGAGTGCTAGGCCCCAAGTGCCTTATGGTCAGCACGCAAGATTTAGACCCTAAACCAAAGACTATTCTTGAAATTTGAACCCAAATAATGTTTCAAGAAGGTGCAAACCCTTCCCTTTACCATGGGAAATCTCTTCAGCAGAGGAGATTCCTCTGCTTCCTGCATAGCCACTCCAGATCAGGAAGTATTTCTGGGCCATGGACAAGGCAGGAACAGGACAGGAAAGGATAGGTGCAAACAAGAGGATGGCCATGCTGAACCTTCACTTTTGATGCTCTCCCATCTTCATAAACTCTCATATGAGTCACTACACTAGACTTGTAACTCTTGTTGGACCCCAGGACTCCCTTACCCTGTATCTCAGTCTGTATTGATCCCTGCATTCAATATGTAGGGAAGTTACAAAATGCTCCTTTGTCAATGCAAGTTGGGATATGGACTATGGAACTGACCATTATCCCACCTCAGACTACATGTCAATTAAACCATTTCATCATGATAGTTTCATAGTTGGTAGGGTCGGAAGGGACCTGAGCAGATCATCAAGTCCAACCCCCTGCCATGGGCAGGAAAGGATGCTGGGGTCACACGACCCTGGCTAGGTGATTATCTAGCCTCCTTTTGAAGACCCCCAGGGTAGGAGTGAGCACCACTTCCCTAGGAAGTTGGTTCCAGATCCTAGCCACCCTAACTGTGAAGTAGTGCTTTGCGATGTCTAGCCTGAATCTACTCTCAATCAACTTGTGGCCATTATTCCTAGTCACTCCTGGTAGTGCTCGGGAGAACAGGGACTCTCCCATTTCCTGCTGGTCCCCCCTGGTAAGTTTATAGATAGCCACTAGATCCCCTCTCAGCCTTCTCTTGTGGAGGCTGAACTGGTTCAGGTCCCGTAGCCTCTCTTCGTAGGGCCTGTCTTGCTGCCCCTGACCATGTGAGTGGCCCTTCTCTGGACCCTCTCAATGCTGTCCATATCTCTCCTGAAGTGCGGCGCCCAGAACTGGATGCATTACTCCAGCTGTGGCCTGACCAGTGTCGCATACAGGGGGAGGATCACCTCCTTGGACCTGCTCGAGATGCATCTGTGGATGCATGACAAGGTGCGGTTAGCCTTACTGACTGTGTCCTCACATTGGCAGCCCATGTTCATCTTGGAATCAATAGTAACTCCAAGAACCTTTTCTGCCTCTGCACTGACAAGAAGGGAGTTCCCCAGCCTGTAGGTGTGCTGCTGGTTGTTCCTCCCCAGGTGCAGCACCTTGCACTTGTCAGTGTTGATTCCCATCCTGTTCTCATCTGCCCACCCCTGTAACCTGTCCAGATCTAGTTGTAGCCTGTCCGTCCCTTCTAGCGTGCCTACCTCTCCCCACATCTTAGTGTCATCCGCAAATTTGAACAAGGTGCTTTTCACTCCCTCATCCAAGTTGCTGATGAAGATGTTGAACATTGCGGGCCCGAGGACTGAGCCCTGGGGAACCCCACTGCCCACATCCCTCTAGGGCGAAAATGACCCGTCCATCACCACTCTCTGGGCGTGGCCCTCTAGCCAATTTGCAACCCATCTAACTGCGTAGGCATCAATACCACAGTCGCCTCATTTTTTAATGAGAATGGGGTGAGAGACAGTGTCAAAGGCCTTCCTAAAGTCCAGAAAGACTACATCCACCGTGACACCTGCGTCCAAGGATTTTGTGACCTGGTCATAAAAGACAAACAGGTAGGTCTGACAGGACCTGCCCCTAACGAACCCAAGTTGGTTGCCCCTAAGCATAATCTCCCCTGCTGGCCCCTCGCAGATGTGCTGGATAATTTTCTCAAAGAGCTTCCCCAGGACTGAGGTAAGACTAATGGGCCTATAGTTTCCTGGGTCCTCCTTCCTCCCTTTTTTGAAAAAGAGGACCACATTGGCCCTTTTCCAGTCCTCTGGTACCTGGCCAGAGCACCACGAGTATATTTTGGTCAGTGGGAAGGAGAACTTCATTGTGCTGATCTCTGTACAGACAGGGAATATTTAGGTCCAAAGAGTGCAGAGTTTTGGGTCCAGACTCTACAACGTTGCCATCTCATTAACGTCAATGTGGTTGTGCTTTGTGGTTGAGCCTTTTCAGGGTCTAGCTGTGGGTTCTGACAAAATGGAGAAGCTGTAAATGTCTCTTAGCTCTCATATCTCTTTGGATGTTTTTCAGACGTGTGGATTGAATCGGATAGTTTGAGATGCCTGAATGGAAAACTGAAAATGGAATAGAAAATGTCAAATGAGTTTGCATGAAAAATATGTTTGTGTCTGTCCTTTACTATGTGTCTCTGCCATAATCAGCTTCCCATAATGTTAGTGACGAGCGGGGAAGTTGTTATACATGTAACCACATGAAATCTCTGTTCTCGTATGCTCTTTCCTCTTTCAGATACTCTGCACTCTGAATTGGAGATAAAAAACCATAGAGTACTTGGACTACAAAGGCATGGTGAGATTACTGGTAGGGAAGAGAGATGACTCCCATTAAAAGACAAATGACTGATTTGTAGCTAAAGCACACACTAAACAAGTGCCTGGCACATCCTTCCCCTTCCAAATAAAAACACAGCTAGTAAGGACGTTCTGAGCTGATGTCACAGAGTCTTGACACCAGCGTTGTTGCTGAGTACATGCACATGCCAAGTCAGAAATGGTTTTGAAGAGCAGCATTTCAATTCCCTTTACTCATAGGCTTTATTAAGTATAGAGGAAAGAG
>NW_005843147.1:228512-232837 GCF_000455745.1 Alligator sinensis | reverse complement strand
CCACACACAGTTGCCACATGCATCATTTTCCACCCCCAGCAACTCTTACCTGCTCTCTTCCTCAGCACCCTACCTTTACCTTGTACTGGCCTCTCTCACTGGGGCTCCTTGGATCATCCTGGGCAGCCCCAATACAGCCAGCTGCAGAGGCATCTTCTGCAGCCACTAGAGCAGCAGCTCATGGCAGCCAGGAGCAGCTACTGTCACAACACCTCTGCTCAGTCTTGGATGCTTTGTGAAGAGAGGCAGCTCTTCAGGATGGCCTCATGAACCAGAAAACATGAAACCTAATCCCTGTAACCCTTTTCCCTGTAGGCAGTCTGCCACCTGGCCTGGGGAAGAGAAGGAGGAGACCTCCACAACCATACACAAAGGGTAAGCTGTGGTGGGAGATTTTTCTTTTAAATTTGCAAACAAGTTTGTGGAAATAATCATCAGCAACAAGAAACAGACTTGTTGCCAGCACCCAACACCCTGAGCTTTGAACTTGGGTTCTGTATGGAGATGTGCCAGCCTATCTTAGATTAAATTCAGGGTTGGGAGTGGAGAAATCTTTCAGTAAGGCATCCACATCTAGTCAGGCTCTGTTCCTCTCCAGCCTCCTACCTCTCCTTTGGGCACCTCTCTGTTGGAGGTGCTCACTGCTTGCTCCATGGGGAGAGGGGCCGTCTTCCAGAAATGCCACTTCTCTCCTTGTCTCTGCACTGGGGATTGGGCTAACTCACTGCATTTCACTTCCTGTGTCTTCCTTACTGCTCTTCAGTGACTCCTGCCCACTGCTGCAGCTTTATCTCCATTCCCTGGCCTGGGCATGGATTTCCTTCTGCGGCTGAAAGCCGTAGCCTGCCTCCACTTCCTCCTTTTTTGCTAACAGTTTCTGAGACCTCTCTTGCTCTACTCCTGCTGCTGGGAATGGAGTTGCCCCATCAGGGGATTAGGAGGGAGCTGCAACCTCTAGAAACCAAAGGGCAGCTGCAGTAATGACTGCCAGTGCACAGGCTGAGGAACTACAGGGCCATTGCTGCTTAGCCTCATGTGCCCAGAAGAGAGGCCACCCCAGGACTGTCCTGGGTAAAACAGGGCCACTGAGGGGAATAGGAAAGACCTCAGCTCCCCACAGGGCTGAACTCTTGCCTCTAACGCACTGAAACACCCTCTTTCTGCAGCAAATGTGACCCTGGATCCAGACACAGCTTATCCCAAACTCATTGTGTCCATAAACCGGAAAAGTGTGAAACACCAGGAGGAGAAACAGACTTTGCCTGACAATCCTCAAAGATTTGATACTGTTCCCTGTGTGCTGGGCCGTGAGGGATTCACCTCAGGAAGGCATTGGTGGGAGGTAGAGGTGGTTGAAGGGAGATACTGGGCAGTGGGGGTGGCTAGGGCGTCTGTAAGAAGGAAGGGAGGGATCAACCTTAGCACTGACAAGGGGATCTGGGCTATGGAATGTATCGGGACTATGGAATATATTGTAGCTCGCACTTCCCCATGGACCCGCCTTTCCCTGAACAGGAACCTCAGGACGATCCGGATCTCCCTGGACTATGATTCGGGGCAGGTGGCATTTTTTGATGTTGAGAACAACAGGCGCATCTTTACTTTCCCACCAGCCTCTTTCACCGGTGAGAGAGTCCATCCTTGGCTCCTGGTTGGAGGATCCCACCTCAGACTGTGTCTCTGAGACATGGTGGGAAATATCCCACAGATATCTTTAATATGGGCTTCCTTAGCTCTGGTCCCCATGGCCTATTTAATAGTTTGAGGGCTCCCATTATTGCTAGTTTCCTTGCTTCTATCTCCAGAAACTATATAATATAATAGAGGGGCAACACGTAAGGGGTACAGGTGGGTGCACGTGCACCCCCTGAGTGTGGCAGTGCACCCCCTACAAAAAGCCGCTAGCTGCTTGCCACCCCACTGCTGACACCACCGGCGGTGTCTGCGAGCGGTCTGCGATCCCCGCTGGCCGCCACCAACACTACCGGTGGCTTCTGCAGGTGGTCGCCAACCCCTGGTCGGTGCTCACCACCACCGACAGTGCCAATGCCGTCTGCAGGAGCTCCCCACTTACCGCTGCCTCACTCCCAAAGCCACCACTATGCCCCCTCAGCCGCCATGGGCACGTGTCATTCATGATACAATACCTCAGTCATTGTCTGCATCCTGTCCCTGGAGAGGATTGCTCCCCTTTTCATTTGGGTGGGTGTCACTTCTGTGCTGCCAAAGAAAGGAGGCCCCTGCTTCTAGATGAACTGGCACTCAGCACAGACTGGAAGGTTGTCATAAAGACCATCTCGGTGCAGATGGAGTCTGGCACACCTGATGCATCCTGATCAAAGCTACAGTCATCTGAGCAGAATAAGAGTTAACCACTTCTTTTCTGGAACCCCCTCTGTGGCATGTCTACATGTTCATTAATGTACTTTAGATACTGCACATTTAGTTTAGTACTTCCTTAATAAAGTACTAACTGAATGTGCAGTAACTAGAGCTACTGCAGATTAGTGCTAGCACACAATTATGTTGTGACACTTACTGTGCATTAGCTAATTACACTGCACAGTAGGCTTTTAGCACCATTTTTAACCTCCATGCTACTGTGCAGTGTTATTAGGCTAATGTACAGTAAGTGTCTTGTGTAGACGCGCCCTCTGGTGTTTAAAGATGGTTTTTCCCTCATTCTGTTCTTGGATTAAAGTTGCTTTGCAGGGTGGATTGTGTCTACCTTTTAGCATTCTTCAAGCAGACAGCTTCAGTCAGAGTAGGGTGGGAAAGGACAGCTATAAACACAGTGTCCATAAAGGGCAGAACTGAAGAGAAAGAGAAGGAAAGCAGCTGGAGAGGGAAACATTTACACTGTTTCTGAGAGTGAAATTGTGATTTGTCAGGTCCATCCTTTGGTTAATGAACACTGGTGGACATTTAAGTGCTTAAAAACACTCTGAGATTTAGTTACAGTCTAAATCAAGCATTAAACAATTCTTCTTGTTTCTTCCTTTTTAATTTCCCAGCTGTTCTTGCTGGGGAAATGGCCATGGTATTTTCTTCTACAGGAAAGACTCCAGTCCCAGTGGGCTTCCTTTGGGAGCTCACAGTCACAGGGAATATGGGAATAGGCCTCTCTTTAAGAACAAAGTCTGACTGGTATGCTGCTATCCAGGCTGCATGCTGGGTCTTGTACTATGGGTACCCAGGGAAACTGGGAGTCATCCAGCTCTGCCTGGCACAGAGCCTGTTGGTTGTTGCACCTCTTCATCTTTGTATGTGCTTATTTGAGGCCCAAACAAGTAACTAAGTGATGATTGGCATTTGAAGCAGCTGTAGGGCTAATCTCTTTAGAGATTTTATATTCCCCTCCTCCCCCCCAGTATCTTTAATTACTGAATGGGCTTATACCGCATGGTGTCGCTGTGTACATTCACTCCTTCATTTAAACAAACAGGAAGTGGGGCGGGGGGGGGTGGGGGAGGAGATAGGGGACAGGCTGTATCCCACACAGCACAAATCCCTCGCATACCAGGAAGCAGACAAGGATGCCTTCTGTTCAGGTCCCCAGTGCACACCCATGCCACTTCAGCTTCTGGACTGTGCATTTCTTCCCTGGAGCATAGTTGTGCTGCCTGTCAATGTAACCCTGAGTCTGAATTCCTTGGGGTTGTAATGCTCCTGTCAGGTCTTTGCCATGGACTACTGCCTTGTTTTCTATATTGTAATGTTGGCAATACTGTAACTTCAGAAGGAAGAGCCAAGGGGCATGCTCCAGCTGCCCCCAGTGCTGTAGCCTGAAGCATGCAATAACACAAGCTAGATAGAGGAAGCCTTCGGCAGTGGTTATAACTACAGTGCAGGCTGCCCCAGAGACACAGATGTAGAGGGCAGAATTCAGATGTTCGTTAGAAAGCATTAGAGGTGCAGCCTCCTCCCCATCCCCTGTGAAATAATCAAACTTCAAAATAAAAGACTATAAGAAAGGCCGCTCTGGGACTAACTTCAAGGAAGCTGTGACTAACTCTGGGACTAACTTCAAGGGAGATCTGGGAACCCCAACAATTGCTGCTGCTGTGATGTTTCTCACAGACAGAGGAAAGGGGAAACATTGTTTTTCTCTACTTTCCTCTGTAACTGTGTTTGTGTTTTAGCTTCAGGAGGCAGCATGTGGCAATGTCACGGGACTTCAAGCTGGCCCATGGCACTTACATTTAATACTAGCAAATTGCCCATCAAGAATGATGGGGAAAGGGGGGCTGGCGGGGCTGGAGCCCTGCATCTGGCCCCACCTCCTCTCCCCCTTCCAATTTGGGTCTGATGTTGCTCCCCCCTCC
>NW_005843147.1:209429-228358 GCF_000455745.1 Alligator sinensis | reverse complement strand
TGATCCCACTCCCCCTTCCCCCAGTTCGTATCCGACCCCACTCTCCCCACCTTCTCCCCAGTTCAGGTCTGACCCTTCTCCCCCTCCCACTTCCCCTCTGCTTCAGGTCTGATCCCACTCCCCTCCCCCCAGTTCAGGTCTGACCCTGCCCCAACCCCATCCACCCCAGTTTGAGTCCCAACCATGCTCCACCCCTCTCCCACCATCCAGGTCTGACCCCACCCCACCCTCTCCCCCAATTCAAGTCTGACACCTCCTCTCCTCCCCCTTTGGGTCCAACCCTGCTACGATGGAGGCGCTCCCGCCTTTCCTCAGCTGGCCCCACCACTTTTAAAGTGCTCTACCCATTTTTATTTTTTTTTGCCTCTGTGGAGGTGGGGCAGAGAGAGCCGCTGCACTGGAGGCTGCAAGAGGACACAGCCCTGGCAAAGGGGCTCCCATTTTAACTCAACTGGCCCCACCCCTGCCTACCTGGCCCACTCACCCAATCGGTGCATGTGCAGTTGGGCAAAAGCATTACGGATAGACAGACAGACAGACATAGGAGTTTCTGCTCCATAGGAAACAGGAAAGCAAGCTAGAAGGGCAGCAGATTTCTCAATGAGCCACAAATTCTTTGCATGACCCACATCTATTCTGCTCATGGCTGCCGGTGGGCCAACTTCACAATCCAGTGATACTGCTACAGGTCTTGTACCACATATAGAGACTAAAACATATTTGTTCTTAATTTAAGCAAATTAATTAAGCCCTAACAATTACAATTATAAATCAAAAAGCTAAAATAGCCTTAGCAGTTACAATTCTATTACTGTAGTTAGTCAAAAGCAATACAACATGCTCATCACCCCAAGGTTTAACGAACGCGCCATCACTGGATGGCCAGTCCATGAGGTCTTGTCCAGGGATCCAAACTCCTTTGTCTGAGTTCTGAATCTTGGATCGGTGGCAGGATCTTTCAGTGTCACAACCCAAGGGTGTGATTTTTGTGTGTGCGCGCTTCGGCACTGCTAAATTATTTCCCGCCATGAGGAGCTTTCTTTGCAGGGTGCATTTCTCAGTTGCAAAGAGAGAAATGCACGGTGAAAAGAAGTTCCCGCCATCCGCATGCAAATTTGTGTCCCACTATTGGCCAGTTCTAAATTATTCCCACGTGGCGGCTAGCGATGGGCGTGCTAGCCGTATAAGAGGCTTGAGCGGTTTCCGCCCAAGTTGGAGAACTCCGAGGAGAACCCCGCAAGGGACGGGCGATTCTCCTCCGCTACCATCTTGAGGAGATCACTAAGTGCGCTGCGGAGCTTAACAAACCCCGTGTGTGCGTTAGAGGAGGATACAGGGGCCTGATCAACCTCTAGCCTCTCCCCGTCACCACCAGATCCCTTGACGTACCCTTCCCTGCGCGCTTTCGTGGAGAGTCACCTTTTGGACTCTCATCGTGGTATCCAGAGCTCTGTCCGGGTTCGAGTCCTGCAGGTTTATTTTCCTGTCGCCGAGAACCCCTTGCGACCTACCCTCGTGTCTTGCATCTTCCCGTTGCCGAAAACCCCTTACGACGTACCCTTGTGCCCTGCAGGTTTGAGTTTTGTTTTGTTTCGTTTTGTAACTGCAACGCAAGCAAGTTTTCCTGCCTGCACCGCGACCATCTACGGTGTAAGTAAAATAATCTTTAATCAACCGCTACGCGTCCGTGCCTAATTCTAGTCCGCCGCCGGCCTGCATTCCCCGACCCGCGTGCCAGGGCTGCTGGCCACAGCCCGCCGTGCGCCCCCGAGGGCCTCGGACCGCTCCTGGCCCGCACATTCAGGAGTAGGATCCGAAGGGTACGCTTTCTCAACTCTCTTTATATACCATACTAGCCAACTGCCCGTCATGAATGATGGATTTCAAAGAAGTGTTTACAAGACCAGTCCCGAAGGGTGGCTCTGCCCATTCTGTTGCACCTCACTGCCAAGCCGCAGCACCCCCAGCCCTCCTGCTGCCCCTCACTCCCAACCCACTGATCCCAGCCCTGCCAGTGCCCCTCACTTACCAAGCTGCAGTACCCTGCTGCCCTGGGCCATGATGGTGCCACTCACTCCTGACCCGCAGCACTGCCCCCCCCCCCCCCCCCCCCCCCCAATCCCTGCTGGTGCCCCTCGACTTCTGCAGGAGGTGTTATGGTACATCTCCAACAATTTGAGGTGTCTCTGGTATGTTGTCCACATCTCAGCTCCATACAGTACAGTGGAAATCACAATTGCTTGATCCGAAACCACGAGCTTAGTTTCAGATCTGGTGTTGCAATCTCCAAACACTTGTTTCCTTAAGTGTCCAAAGGCTGCACTTGCACTTTTAAGGTGATGTTGGATATTTCTGTTAATGTCAGCTTTGTGCAAGAGATGGCTTCTGAGGTATGGGAAATAGTGTTCTCCAGAGTCTCACTGTAGATCTGAATTTCTGGAGCTGGGGACTGATCATTAAGAGCTTGCTGATGGAGGACCATAGGCTTCTAAATGTTAAGTGTCATTCCCATTTTCTTGGATGCCTTGGTAAATACGTCAGTGATTGCCTGAAGATCTGCTTCCAAGTGAGCACACACTACAGCATCATCAGTGTACTGGAACTCAATGATTGAAATCAGGATGATTTTGGTTTTGGCCCAGAGTTGGCTAAGATTAAACATTTATTGATGGTTTATCTCCACTCTGACTGAAAGTTTATTGGCAGTCAGACGTAGCATTGCAGGAGGGAATATTGAGAAGAGCATTGGAACAACGATGCAGCCCTGCTTAACTCCCATCTGAACTTCAAAGGGATCTGTGATGAATCCGTTACCAAAGACCACAGCTTCCATACCATCACGGAGCAGGCAAAGAATGGTGACAAATTTCAGCGAGCATCTGTATTTCAGAAGGATCCTCCACAATGCTTCTCGGTTGACAGTCAAAGACTTTTGTGAGGTCAAAGGAAGCCATGTCCTGTTAAGCAGCCTCCTAGGCATTGACAGGGCTCCTGCTTTCTTCTGACAAGTAGGCAGGCCCACCCATGCAGGCAACTGGGGCCAGCTTCAGTGAGATAGGCACATTTTCTGCCTGGCTTCTGATAGAGCGGGCTTAATGACAGACATTACTGAAAGTTTCTTAAACAAAAGTGTGTGATAGGGAAGGTACAAAGAAAGTGGTAGAACATGGAGACAATTTTGGGATCTCCGTTGCATTCCCATTCTTATCCTGTTTCTCCCAAAGCAACTGACAGATATTTACAACTAGACTTGCTCAGAAATTACTCTATGAAACAGTGCTGTCAGAAGCTACCATCTCAATAAAACCACCAACTGTATTAATTTGACCAAATTCTGCACAAAAATCATAAAATAACTTTTTTCCCCCCAAATTATCCATTGGTGGGGAGGGGGGAATTGTTTTGATAAATACCGCAATTTCATTTAAATGTAAAGTTTGTGGCCAGGCCGGCTCTGTTTACAGTATAATTTTAAATATAATTATTCTGTTTCATGGAGAGAAAATATTACATTTCATACTGTCTTCTTGTGGGCTGTTCCTTTAACAATAGTGTCAGTCTAGCTTTGCAAATAGCATTAGTCCGTTCGGGGCTAGCCCACTTCCTGCTTCAGAATAAGAATTTGATCTCTGCCAAACGCAACCAACCTGATCATATGACCCTGGGAAACTATGGCTACTGGGAACCCTATAGAAAGCCTCCAGAGTGAAGCTACTTGTGCTATTTGCCTGGAATACTTTAAGGACCCAGTGATTATAGATTGTGGGCATAATTTCTGCAGAGGTTGCATCATCCAGTGCTGGGAAGTATCTGGTGCAAACTTCTCCTGCCCTGAATGCAGGCAAACAGTTCAGCCCAGAAATTTCAAGTTGAACAGGCAGCTGGCAAACGTTGTAGAAATAACTAAACAGCTGCAATTAGAGACAGGAGATGGAGCAGGAAGTCAGAGGCTGTGTGACACACACCAGGAGTCTCTGAAATTGTTCTGTGAAGAGGATCTGACACCCATCTGCGTGGTGTGTGACAGATCCAAAGAGCACAGCTTTCACACCGTGGTTCCCATTGAGGAGGCTGCTCAGGACTACAAGGTAGGAGACCACCGTGCAGTAGGATCATTAAAGCGTTTTTAATGTGATGGTGTTTTGCTGGAATTCTTAATTTGTCTCTTTCTCTCTCTCCCTCCATCTGTCTGTATTGAAACTATGGTTGCATGAAAGATTATGAAATAGACACTTCTTGGAGACCTGAAACTGTAAATGATTTTTGAGCCATCAGACCGTGGTACAGTGATCTTTAAGCACGGCTCTGTGAGACCCTTTTGAGGGTGCCACAAAATATTAGGAACATTAAGTATACAAACAGCTACATGTGATTTACAGGAAAAAACGTAGTTTTCCAATAAGTAACCATAGTAGCAAAAACTTTCTGATCTGTTGTGGTTTGTCTGAGTTCTTCACAACAGAAGAATTGCACTATGATTTTTCTGTTGTCAAAAAATGAAAAGGGGTTGAAAGCCAAGAGCTGACATTTTCTGAGCGGTGCCTGGAGTCTAACAGAGGGTGCCTTGTGTCCCAACAAGTTGAGAACCGCTGTTCCAGGGTAATGTATCTTGTTCTATAGTCTTTCATCCTGAAGACCAGTCAATAATGTCACTACAATAATATAGATGTTACTAAATAGGAACTTGGTCAGCTATTTGTTAACAATATTTCTTCTTTGGGTCTGAGCAGATAGCCAATAAGTGGGCCCTGTAGCATGTTGTGCTTGGAAGAAGAAAATTTTAATACGATTGTTATTTCTTGCTATTTACTACTCACTCCCACTCAGTAACTAAAATGGGGGGGAGGGGAGAAGGAAGGGGGGAGATAACATTTCCTTGCAAAGGAATCCAGCGAGAAAGTGTTTCTTTGCTTACACATCCAGAACTATCTTGCCAGGAAGTGCTCTTTCCAGAAAACCTTCCTCTTAGCCACTGTGTCAGTGCTTCTCTGTTGGTTGGTCTGTTTTTGCTGCACACAAACAGTTGCAATCCAGTCAACCAACATCCTTGTCTTTGCATAAATTTCCAGGTAAGCTTCTCAACCTGCATGGCTCAGGTTGTCTTCTGGTCTGACCAGGTTGGTTCATGACTTGGGTGATGACTTAGGTTATTTCAGTTGTCTTTAATATAAAGGACATCTCATCTCATTTAGAATGGATGAAAGGCAGCTAGCATCCCACTACCTTCTGTGAGGTTTGTGATCGTGCATTAATCTGAGATATATTTGTTAGCAACTACCAGTAACTTCTAGCATAACAATATACAGGAAACCCTCGCGACGTGCAGGTTCGGCATTCGAGGTTTCAAATATTCGCACATGCCGAAAATGCATCTTAAATGCACGTAAAGATGCTCCTCGGGAGCTCTGTGCTTGCCATGGCTGGGCTCCCACCGCTGCCGCCGCACTCCTGCCATCACCAGCACAGCTACGCCCCTCAGCCGCCAGGGGCACTGTGTTCATAAACTCAGATGGCATTCATGACCGCAGTGCCTTATTCATGGATTTCGCCATTCATGGGGATGTGAGAATATATCCCCCGTGAGCGACGAGGGTCTCCTGTACATGGGTTCCATTCCTAAAATGCACTTCCACTGATATTTTTTTCTCTAAATTATTATCTTTTAAATTACATTTAAACTGTAAGCTAAATTATTATAACTTTTCTTTCCTACCCAGAAAAACATTCAGGTGTATTTGGTGATTCTGAACAAAAAAAGAGAAAAACTCCTGAACTTTAAGGCGAGTGAGGCAAAGAGAGTCCGGGAGCATCTGGTAGGTACTGTTATTAATGCTGTCAAGGAATTGCTCTCTCCTGTGTCAGATTTTGCTGTTTCTAGACCTATTTTTCATGCTGTTTGAAGGCAAACATTCAAAGTATCAAAACTCCTAATGAAAAACATTCAGAAAATCATTGCTTCAAAAATGTTTCATTCAAACATCATTGTATCGTGGATTCAAAATGTTTGTACCGATAGCAGAAAGCTTGAGATTGTTTCCACACAGATGTGCATCCCTCTTCAATTAAGACAGCACCCTCTGAGTAAGGGGGCGGGAAGGTGGTGAACTACAACTTGGTTTTCCTGAATGGGTGTCCTAACCACTAAGCATTGGGCTCAACTATGGGAGGGTCCTCCTCCTGGTTTTGCCAGGCCTGAATGTTAGGATTTATGCTTAACTACATACATACAGAGCTAAATACCTGAACACTCAGACAGCAGCCTGCTGACTGTGCCCAGTAGCTGGGGGATGCTTACACAACTACACAGTATGTGATACAGGGTCACCAAGTTTGTGTCAGTGCCAGAAAGGGCAGGTACATGGCTTGGAAACTGCCATTTGGGTGCATAAAGTGAAAACATCCTGTCCTGTATGCATGACAGCTCCATGCTCCACTTGCCTTCTGGTGGCTATAAAGTCCTTCTGCAGAAGCTAATCTTAGAGTCCTGACTTTCGTAGTTGCAATGGAAACCTTTGCAGTTCAACTATGTAAGAGTTATTGGGTATAGCAATCTATACAAGTTCTGGCGAGGGCTGGAGAAGGGCGAGAGATTTCTGAGACCTATGCTCAGTCAGGACCATCTGCTCATTTCTTCATAGCCTTTGATTTCTAGTGTGAAACAGATGCCACTCACTGGACATTTAAAGCCACAACATTAGTTTAATGTAAAGTTCAGATTAAAGACCATTAGAACATTTTGTTAATTTGCTTTGATTTCACCAAATTATTTGGATTAAAAAGCAAACAAAAATGTCATCCTGCAAATGCTGAAAGACATTGTTTTGATGATTCTGATTTTTTGGGGTTTTTTTCTATAATAGGTACAAATCACTTTCCAATTGGCAAAGTGTGAGTGTGTGGAGGGACAGCTCCTCCATCTTTACACCTACTCGGCTTGGTCAATAGTAGATGTGTAGCACTAAAGGGAATCCCCTCAGCTTCTTTGGGGCTTGGGGGCATATTGGAGCTCCTGGTGAGGGTGGAAGAGGCGAAACAGAGAGTGGGTAAAAGAGAGTAACAGGAAAATTACTCTAGTCCTTCTTTATCCCTTGCAACAGATAAACCAGTGGATCCCAACCACCTTAATCTCAAGATACCCCTTACAAAATGCCAGTTTATAGTTTTCATTTGGGCTTTTTTCATTACAGAAAAATGACAGAGCAATTCTTTTATTGCAAAAAATGCATAAAGCCCATAACAGGTCAGAATATTTCTTGACACTATGGATTTCTATATGAAATCTCTGGATTTATCTTGTGAATAATGCTTGCACGCCTAACAGTGGCACCCCATGGTGTTCTGATTGAGAATCACTGAGGTGGACAGTTGCTTTATCTTCTTTCTTGTCTACCTGTCTATTAGGAGCACATGAATGATGAAGGCTTGTGATGTTGTTGGGGATCAGTGTTTGTGCATGTGGTTTAGTTTCCCCTATATCGGTGCCTCAGTGGTGTTTTGTGCTGATTACACGGTATTCAGTTTCTTTATTGACGCATTTCATCCGTTTGTTCAGCTCAATTACTTGAGTTTTGTTTGTTTTTCCTCTGTCCTCTCTTCTGAAATTCCTGTTCATATTCTCCTGGATCGCTTGTGTCGTGTTTCCTTGTCTTCCCCTCTGGATTGCCAGGGCATATTCAGTTGCAAGTTCTTGAATTCTTGGAGTCTACAATTAAATGCTCCCTGCACCCTGCTCCGGGCTTCACAAAATCTTCCATCTCCCCCTCTCCTTTTCCCCTTATCCTGTTTGCATTTGTTCATTAAAGAAACAGACAGAAGCTGAGAGGCAGAAGATTGTGTCTGAATTTGAGCAACTGCACCAGTTCCTGAAGGACCAAGAGCAACTCCTGCTGGCCCGGCTGGGAGAGCTGGAGAGGGAGTTTGTGAAGAGTCAGGAGGAAAAGAGTTCTGAAGTGTCAAAGGGAATATCAGTTCTCAACAAAGTCATCGCTGATCTGGAGGAGAAATGCCAGCAGCCAGCTAGTGACTTCCTGCAGGTGAAGCACATTATAAACCCTGTTGGATCCCTAAGTGTGGAAGGAAAGGGCTCTGCATCCCAAAGGACTATTATTTATGAAATAAATGCTTCATAATTTTGAAAGCTTTAACATAACTTTTGAAAGCTTTAGCTTTAACTTTAACTAAAAAGTCCATAAGAAATAGAAACGATAGTGGTATAGCATGTCCCCAGTGTGTGGCGCACAGAACTGAGCTCCTTTTTTTTCTCTGTCTTTTCCTCTCTAGGACATCAGACGCAGCTTGAACAGGTACATGGTTCCTTCTAGCCTTCTCTCACATTTCCTGTTTCTGGCCTGGATACTACACTGACATACCTCCCTGGAGAAAAGGAAACAGTTCTCTCTGGTTGATCTGTACTCCCTAGGGATATGGCCCATTTTTGTTAATTAAAAAAACATAATCTCAAGCTTTCAACCCAAAAACTTTGAAACTACATTATTCTGATTGCCTGCTCTTGATGAACTGTGTTTTCCACCTGGTCATCAAGGAATACAATGGTTTAAAACAGATTGATAGTCCTTAAGGTAAGACAAGTGATCATGAGATACATCTGGGAAAGGCAGGTAAATGATGTCAACAGCACTAAAGACACTTCCTTCACCGACATGTACCAGCAATATTCTTAATTCAGTCTCCTCTCTTACAAGTCCACTCATGAGGGAGCAAAGTCAAGGGCTGGTGGGAGGATGTCCATGATACAACAAGTATCGGGAATATTAGGTGATAGGGGCCAAGGAGTGGTTTGTCTGTGGAGACTGAATTCCCTTCCTATCCCTGAAACTGGACCTTACTTTTCAGTGTTGAACTATATTAATGTGACTTTTAGGGGGGCAAAGCTTGTGTCACAATGTCTCTGGATGTACTTGCTTAGAGGCGCATGCACGCGCGCGCGCGCGCGCACACACACACACACACACACACACACACACCCCCCCTCTGAGGTCAGCAACTGTGAGTGACCTAAAATAATAAATGACAAAGGGATCTTTCTCCTCTAGGTGTGAGAAGATGATGGAGTTCTGCAAGCCCGAGGGGATTTCTCCAGAACTGGAACAAAGACTCCTCCATTTTTCTAGGAAAAACATTGCTGTGAAGGTGGCGCTGAAGAAATTCAAAGGTACTAAGAAGGGAACTCCAAGAGTGGTGGTGGGTGGGTTGGTATCAACCTGGAAAGTTGTGGGCAGTGGGGTCCCACAGGGCTCGGTCCTTGGACCAGTGCTGTTCACTGTCTTCATCAGTGACTTGGATGAGGGTGTGGAAAGCACTCTGTGCAAACTTACAGATGATACCAAATTATGGGATCAAGTTAACATACTAGACGGAAGGGACCAAATCCAGGTGGATCTGAACAGGTTGGAAAAGTGGGCAGAACAGAGTAGGATGTGGTTCAACAAGGACAAGTGCAAGGTGCTGCCCCTAGGGAGAAGGAATCGCCAGCACACTTGCTGGCTGGGGGAGGACCTTCTCAGCAGCACAGCAGTGGAAAAGGATCTCGATGCTATTGTTGACACCGAGATGAATGTGAGTCGTCAATGTGATGAAGCGATCAGTAAAGCTAACCACACATTATCATGTATTAGCAGGTGAATCACAAACAGGCCCAGGGAGATGATGCTTCCCCTCTATGTAGCATTGGTCAGGCCAAAGTATTGAGTCCAGTTTTGGGTGCTGTACTTCAAGAGGGATGTGGACAACCTCAAGAGGGTTCAGAGGAGGGACACCCGTATGGTATGGGGCCTGCAGGCAAAGCCCTATGAAGAGAGATTGAGGGCCCTGAATCTCTTCAGCCTCCACAAGAGAAGGCTGAGAGATGATCTTGTGGCCGCCTACAAATTCACTTGTGGGGGCGGGTGGAGGCAGCAAGGAATAAGAGATGCTCTATTTACCAGGGCACCCCTTGGAGTAACTAGGAACAATGGCCGCAAACTGACGAAGAGCAGATTTAGGTTAGACATCGGGAAGAACTTCTTTATGGTAAGGGTTACCATAATCTGGAACAGGCTTCCAAGGGAGGTGGTGCTCTCCCCTACCTTGGGGGTCTTTAAGAGGAGACTAGACAAGCACCGGCTGGGGTCACTTGACCCCAGCTCTCTTTCCTGCCCAGGGCAGGGGCTTGGACTTGATGATCTGCTGAGGTCCCTTCTGACCCAAATATCTATGAATCTATGAAAGGAATTCAAAATGACCCTCTGGCTCTGGAAGGAAATTGGCTGGGTTCACATTTTGGGGTGCTGGTTTGAGAGCTGCTGAAGGAGTAAACCCAAAATTATGCCCCTTCTTGTTTAAGTAAGAACTATGGGGTGAGGGTGCTATGCCTCCCCTCGTCAGTCTGAAGAATCCCCATGGGGTAGGTGAGCTCTCTGAAGTGGTGCGGCTCACGCTGATCTGATGGTAAGTAGCAGCGTTGCCCAGGGTCTGTGGCACAGAGCCCATTCTGGTGTCAGCAAGCTCCTTATGCTGGGGTGTGAGACTTCCTTAATCGCTCCCTGCCCTGGGGGGATTCTCATCCAGTCAAATCCAAAACTTTCTTAACCCTTTTTGTGAGGCAGTGTAAATGGGTCACAGTGGGAAGAACAGTATCACCAGGTGGAAACAACTAATATCACGACTGAGGTCTTCCTCCTCCTCTTCCTGCCACTATCTCTTTAGGCCTTCCTCTGGGTGGGGAAGAAGGGCTGTGACTTCAGCTCCAGCTCCTTGGACTAGTAGTCCCTAATTTTGCAGGTTCATAGTGAGCAAGTAATGTGCTACAGGAATGCTGATTTTGCTCATCCCATCAAACTCCATTTTAACTTTTTAATTTGCTGTAGCTGCCAGCAACACTTTAGGGTCTCCTGTGCAATATGTTGTCTCTGAGCCAAGGACTAGTGCTTCTAACTATATTACTATCCAGCAGATAATTGAACAAAGCCTGTCCTCTTCCAAGGTAGTAACTGGCTTTTATGATCTGTATTTACTCGATTTGAAGATGAAGTCCCTCCCCACCCTCCCTTGAATGTAGAGAGAAAAAGCCCCTTGTCTTAAAATCAAGTATGAGGCGGTGGGGCACAGGCAGCTGCGGTGGCTCTGGTGGCTGCTCCAACCCAGGGTTGGGGCTTGAACCACAGCTGCTTCCTGACTCAGCTCTGCCATCCCTGCTCCCTTACCACTTCCTCTGGCCAGGCAGGCTCCATTCCCATTCAGCTTGGGGTACAGAGCACAGCCCCAGCACGTAGCAGCATCTTCTCCAACTGAACTCTGGAGCTGGGGCCAAACCTGCCACACCATGCCACCACTGCTGTTGGGCTGGGCTGAGGCCGTGGTCCATGCCTCAGGCTGCAGTGGAGATGGAGCCTGCTGGAACTGGGCGCGGGAGGTGTAGAGAGGGGCAGAGGCTGTAGGGGGCAGGCACAAGGGAGGCAGGCAGTGGGGAAGAAAGCACAGGGGGGATAGGCTGCAAGGAGTAAGTTGCTTGATCCCACCCCACTCAACCTGCTCCCCCCACCACCTGGCCCCTTACCGCCTGCCCCGCACTGCTTGCCTTAGCTCTGCCTCTCACCACCTGCCCCCTTACTGCCTTCACCACTGCCTAGCATCCAGCCACATGCCCCCCACTGCAAATTTAAAATGACCTTCCAATCCTGCGATTCTATACCTGGAAAACTATAATAGATTTACAAAATGGCCATGTGTAGAATATAATTATTGAAGGGGGTAGGGGGGAGTTGTCTTGTACTTACCCCAATTCCAGATAACCCTGAATTTAAGATGATGCCCCAATAATTAGATTCTATACATGGAAAATTTATAAATTTGTTATAACTTTCCAAGCATAGATTCTAATTTTTGAAAGGTCATCTTAAATTCAGGAGTGTCTTGCTTCTAGTAAATATGGTATCTAATGTCTGTGCGTTTTTCAATCTGGATTTAATTCCTAACTCTCATTATCTGCTTTTATAACTCATATCAGTTTCATCATCTTTAAAATGGGGATAAGGCCAGCCTGTCCTGGCATATACATTTTAAGGGAAGCATTGACTGAATGAACTAAAGGCAAATTTTTCTACATCCTAAAGAACCATCCAAGTTGGGAAAAGTAGCCCTTTAAAAACGAGGATGATTTGCATGCTGCTTGACAGTGAATCTTGAAGAATGTTGGAGAAATGCACTAATGTCACTGCTGCTGTCTTGTCCCACCTTCTTGTGACAAACACTGAGCTATGGGGTATAACAGCTATATTACTTGCAGTAGGCCAAAGCTAACACAGGGGTGTCAAACTCTCCCCTCATCACAGGGTGGATCCAGACCACAGCAGTGGGGCAAGTGGCAGCAGTGCAGGGGGTAATCCAGTCATCACTTGCACGCTGCTGTTGATACACGTTCCCCGTGGGGCTCAAGACCCTAGATTTTGGTGGTTGGCTCAACCCCTGAATTCCCGGTCCCTCTAGGAGTCCCACAGGTCAGACAACATGACTTTGCAAGCAAGATCCAGCTTTCAGGCCATAATTTTGACACCCTTGAGCCTAACACAAGCAGAGCCCATGAGCCAGAGTTAGTTTTCTCTTCAGTCTTAATCTGCTCACATGCCATTACTCTGTGTGATTCTTCATCACTTGCTCTGCCTTTGTGCCTTCCTTCATTTGTTTCCTTTTCCCCATTTATATGTCATTTTGTTAATAAATGCCTGGGATATCAGCACAAATGTGATGATATTTAATTTCATTCCCTCTGCTTCTTCCTCCCACCAGATGCTCTGCTGTCAGAACTGAAGACAGAAAGGGAGAAATCCAAGGGAGGAGATGGGCAGGGTAAGTCTTCACGCATAAATGAACAGGAAAAACACCATAAAAAAATTCTTCTTGGTTCATTGTTGAAGTGGCTAAAAACAAATTGAAAAAGATGGGGTGTTACATACCCAAAATCTAGTTATGGAAAAAACATGATTAGTGGGTGCTAGACAGCACTAGAGGAGCCTCACACCTCCTAGCCTAATAGTCCACTGGTAAGGTACTTGCCCATAGAATAGAAGGCACAGATTTTAGGTCCTTTCACCTGGAATTGGGGTGAACATGTAGCTCTTCCTTCTCAGAACAATGTTCTACCCACCAGGCCACTCTCTCTTTTCTAGCCCTCCTCTTGAAGCCGGCCCGTTGCATTTTGCATTCAAAACGCATTGGCTAAAATGAGTAAATAATGCTGGGGAAATGTCCATGGACCAGCTTCAAAAGAAAGCCTGAATATAGGGTTTGGTTATATGCTGGCCCATGGACCAGTGCAGAAGTACAATTTTTGCCGTGTGTACAGAATTTAGAGTCTGTTGCCACTTGCGTAGCTACACTTGTGCCAGCTTATTGCTGCGCTGGCCTGCAGTGCAAGGACCATTCAGGTACGTACAGGTAAAAAAAAAAGTTTCACCCTTGGTTCATCCATGCCAAGATACTAATTCCAGCCTTCAGATACAGTTCACACCTATGCAGGTTAACAAGACTTCTTCACTGATTGGCACCAAATACTCTTCACTAGGGTCCTGAGGGACTCCTAAGCTTTTGGAAATCCCACCCATTAAAGCATTTAGGGGAGTTAGATCCCTGTTTCACTGGCAGTTCTTGAAACTCCCTTCCAGATGCCTTTTATATCTGTAATGAGGAAAATGGCCTCTCCGAATGCTTGCTTCCTCTCCCTGTCCACCTTATTCTTTCCCCTAGTACCTTTCCATGAGGTTGGGTTCTCCTGTTGGTGCTGCTTCTTTCTCCATAGGTTTTGCTCTACCTCTAGTTATAATGAAAAGCAGCGGGAAGCTCTCTGCACCACCCGCATCTTCCTTTTTAATGGGCTTGGGATATACTTATGTGCATCTTCTACTGCTTACTTGGGAGTGGGGAAGAGAAGGAATTTGACTTCATCTTCTATTTTGGGTGGAGAGGGGAGTCTTGAACTACTGACCATCTTGTCTCCCTTCCCGTGTCCCGGAGAACAGCGAGCAGGCTGCAAATGGGAAGAAGTTGTCAACCTCTTCCAAGCCTCCAGTGGGGAGCTGAGCTCTGCCATCAGTGCTCTTGACTTCCTTTCTCTCTCTCTCCTTTCCCACAGTGAATGTGACCTTGGATCCAGACACAGCCAGTCCTCAACTCATCCTGTCTGTGGACCGAAAAAGTGTGACGTGGGGAGTAACACGGCTTAGTCATCCTGAAAATCCCCAGAGATTTGATGCTGCTCCCTGCGTGCTGGGCTGTGAGGGATTCACGTCAGGGAAACATTACTGGGAGGTGGAGGTGGGGGATGCGGGAGCCTGGGCTGTGGGAGTTGCCAGAGAGTCTGTGAGAAGGAAGGGAGAGATCAGTGCTCTGCCTGCAGGAGGGATCTGGGCTGTGCGGAGATGGGGCTTCCAGTACCAGGCTCTCACCTCCCCTATGACACCCCTATTTCTAAGTAGGATTCCCCAGAGGGTCAGAGTCTCTCTAGACTGTGAAGGGGAGAGGGTGGGATTTTCTGATGCTGACAGTGAAGCCCAGATCTTCACGTTCCCACTGCCCCTTTTCACTGGAGAAAGAATCCGCCCTTTCTTTTTGGTCTGGGGTCTAGGATCGCAGCTCACGCTGTATTCCTGAGGCCTGGGGCATTAGTGGATCTCACGGGAAGAACTCACCCAGTGTCTGATGTCCTCAACTGTGTGGCCTGGTGTAGCCCTGCATCTTTCTGCAAAGGTAGCTCAGTGAAAAAAATCACTGGAGTTTCCAGCTGTGTCAGCATGGATCATTCCTGCCTGCTTCTGTCTCTCCTAGTCTGAGGAAACACAGCAGGCCTACAGGGATTAGGTTTGAAATGGTTTGCTTGCTGTAAAGAGGGGAGAGTGCAGGAGAATTTCCAGGAGGTGCCACCAAAGATGACATGCAGACATGTCGGTCTGAAGAGGATCTGCACCGACATGCCCAGCATTTCTCAAGCGGAAGTCTGCAGAGAGTTCTCTATTCACACGGTGCCAGCTCCTCCTCCCTGTGTTCAGCTGTTGTGTTACATGAATAGATGTTAAAGTGTGGCCTTAGGATAACTTCTGCATCATGGGTGAGTGTTATAACTGCACAGGATTATTAAGGAAAGGGGTAGTGCTCCCTGAAGCCATGTTTCAGGTGGTGGTACACGAAGTCACACAACAGAAGTTCAGTGCACATAAACCACTTTCAGAATGGCCAAAACCAGCTTAAGGTAAACCTGGATGGAAGTAGTATCAGACTTAACTGATTTAGGTTAAAACAGTTTATTGAACTTCTCACCCAGAGCCCCTCCAGATTCAAGTAAGCTCACAGTCCCTCAGCATCCCAGTGTAGCTCAGGTAGTACCCAAATATGTACTCCCCTCTCCAATTGAAGGGAATATTAGCAGGGCAGGTGCACTGTGGGGTGAAACCGCGTGCTGCACCCAGTTTCCCTCCTTCCCCTATAGAGGCAGGCCAGGACACGCAATAAACTTAACTATGTACAAATTTAATGTGATGTCGAAGTTGCCATATTAACATATTTACACATAAAAGGTATGAGCCATAGACAGCTTTTATATACAGGTCAGTGCAAATACTCTATATAAAAGTGAAGAGTCTGAGAGGATCAAAAAAAGGGTCTCATAAAAGGTCATACAATCTTATACTCTAATGAGGTGTAAGAATGACAAAGCATTAGGTGCAGATTCACAAAATATGAGGCAAAGAAGCATCAGATACAAAAGCCAGATCTCAAAAAGAAACACCAGAACCACCCTTGTTGCCCTGGAGCAATGGCAGTGCCCCCAAAGATCCCCAAAGGAGAGGAGAGAAGAGAAGAAAGAATCCCCGGGCCCAACAGGCCTTTGTAACCCAGCTTGATAGCCCCCCCGAGGGGAACCTCACAGCCGGGTCCCATGGGTGACTGGTGCCCCCCCAGCAGCCAGTCAGCAACTTGGGCGGGGGCCCCCAGCCGATTTCATCTGGCCAATCGCGCTGACCCAGAAGCATGAGCGACGCTCCCAGATGTGCCAGCAATGCTTCTCCTGGCACCCCTGCTCCCCGGCCAGCGCTCTCAGGGGGGGCACCAGCACTCCTGCCTGCCCCCCCTACCCATTGCCTAAGTGGGGAGAGCTGGCTGTCAAAGGATGTACCAGCGCTCTCAGGGGGTGCACGTGCACTCCTGTGCACCCACTATGCATCGCTACTGCCGGGGCCCTCCCCATTGAAAGGGCTTCCCCTTCAGGGGCTAACCACAAGTGATGGGGGGAGATCCCTCCTCCCCTTTGGGAGTCCCTTTCCCTAGTAACTCACAGCTCTCAGAGGCCCCTCTCATTCTTATGCTGCTCATGCTCTCCCAGCTTCTGGCCTGCTTGGGGCCGTGTGCCACTCCCTGTCCGACAATCCGTCTTTGGGCTCTTCTGGGGCTACTGCTCCGCCTGGCTGGCCAGCTCTGCCAGCTCTTCTTTGCCCTCTTCTTTGTCCCTCGATAGAGCTGCCCATGTGCTGGGCACGCTGCCTTTTTATTCCCTTTAAAGGCTCCGCCTCCGGTTTGGAAATGGAGGGGGTTAATCCTCTCTCCAGTCCAGCTCTCTGCCTCATCCCACAGTAGGGGTGGGACAAGTCTCTCCCCTACCATCACCTGATTGATGGGGAAGGAAAAAATACCCCACCAATCACTTTGAGCCTTCTCGAAGCTGGCACACTGAGCTGCTGCCAGCAAGCCCGCCACACTAGGATGCTTTGCACCTCCCCTGCAAACCCCTCCTTGCCGGGTGGGTGGGCTAGCCTTGCCCAAGCTGTCTGCTCTAGCTGAGCAGGGAGGTGTGCTCTAGTACCCCCTCGCCCCCCAGCTTCTGGCCTGGGCCATTGCAGGTATGTGGCTTCATTTGCATTTCCAGAATTAAAAATGAATGTCTGTTCACTTGCTTATCAGTTCAATCTACACAGCTTAGACTTAACCTGGGAAGTTTGAGTTGATTCAGCCTTGGGCTTTCTGACTGTCAGTACTTAATCTAAATGTTTAGAACTCAGCTGTCTGCTGGGAATAGCTTGTATTTCATATCTGCTGAGTTGCAGGGGATGCACTGTCACTAAGCCTTTATTGTTATTTTCCATTTAAAATCATGGAGATTCTGCAAGGCTCTAACTGATCTTTGAGAAAAGAGAAAAAGTTGCAAGAACTCCAGACATTCACATGAGATGATAAGTGACAGCAAGAGCTCAGGGAAGGGAAGGAGTCATAGTTTCATAGTTTCTAGGGTCCTAGTATCATAGTACTTAGGGTTGGACCTGAACAGATCATCAGGTCTGACCCCCTGCCCCGGGCAGGAATGAGTGCCAGGGTCATATCACTCCAGCCAAATATCTTTCCAGCCTCCTCTTGAAAACCCCCAAGGTAGGAGAGATCACCACTTCACTTGGGAGCCCACTGCAGAACCTGGCAGCCCTAACCATAAAGTAACGTCTCCTGATGTCCAGCCTGAACCTTGTCTCTAACAATTTGTGGCTGCTATTCCTAGTAACCCCCAGTGGTGCCTGTGGGAACAGAGCCTCATGTATTTTCTGCTGGTACCCCCGGTGAGTTTATAGACAGCCAGCAGCTCCCTTCTTAGTCTTCTCTTATGGAAGCTGAATAGATTTAGGCCTTTTAGTCTATTTTTGTAGGGCCTGGCCTGCTGCCCCGTGACCATGTGAGTGGCTCTCCTCTGCACCCTCTCAAGGTTAGTCACATCCCTCTTGAAGTGCGGTGCCCAGAACTGGATGCAGTACTCCAACTGTGGCCTGACCAACGCCGCATAGAGGGGAAGGATCACCTGCTTGTGATGCATCTGTGGATGCACAACAAGGTGCAGTTAGCCTTACTGACCGCTTCCTCGCATTGGTGACTCACATCCACAAAAACTCCAAGATCCCTTTCAGCCACTGTGTTGTTGAGAAGGGTGTTTCCCAGCCTATAGGTGTGTTGCTGGTTCCTTCTCCCTAGATGTATCACCTTGCACTTGTCTGCATTGAACTCCTTCCTATTCTCATCCACCTACCTCTGTAAGCTGTCTAGATCTAGTTGGATTCTGTCCCTCCCTTCCAGCGTTCCCAGTTCTCCCCACATCTCTGTGTCATCAGTGAATTTGGACAGTGTGCTTTCCACGCCCACCTCTAAGTCACTGATAAAGATGTTGAATAGCACAGGGCCGAGGACCGAGCCCTGGGGGACTCCACTGCCCACATCCCTCCAGGTCGAAAAGGACATGTCCACCACCACTCTCTGGGTGCGACCATCAAGCCAATTTGCCACCCATCTGACTGTGTAGGCATCAATGCTGCAGTCACCTAGGTTTTTTTAATGAGAATGGGGTGAGAAAGAGAGTCAGCAAAAGATGTTTTCTGATTATAAAGAAATAGAGAAAATATTAAGACCCAGATTCTGTTACCATTTGTGTGTGCTTGAATGGCACTTAACTTCATAGGTGGCATTTTTGGCATTTGTGCCCAGGTTGTGATTCTATTATTTGATTAGCAGAGGTAAGTCACAAAATCCCCCTGAGAAAAAAGAAAAGGAAATCTGTAAGTGTTGTCATGTTTTAGTCCCAGCAGCTAAGAAGACCAGTCATTTTCTCAGGGTGCAACCAACACAGTTTATCAACAACTTCCTGCAAGGGGGTTTGAGCATGCGTCTCTCCAGCTTTACCCTCTGACCTGTTCTAGTCCCTCCCCTAGTCCCTTCTTTTCAAACTGAGGTATTTAATTGAACTCAGTTACCCCTATTCCTAAAGTATGAGTGGAACACATGGCATAATCCACCTCAAAGTAACCAATCCCAGTTTTATTTTTAAAAGTTAATAATTCATAGATTCATAGATGTTAGGGTCGGAAGGGACCTCAATAGATCATCGAGTCTGACCCCCTGCATAAGCAGGAAAG
>NW_005843147.1:197780-209141 GCF_000455745.1 Alligator sinensis | reverse complement strand
AATTGCACGCAGTACTCTAACTGTGGTCTGACCAGCGCCCGATAGAGGGGAAGTATCACCTCCTTGGACCTATTCGTCATGCATCTGCTGATGCACGATAAAGTGCCATTAGCTTTTCTGACGGCTTTTGTCACACTGCCGACTCATGTTCATCTTGGAGTCCACTAGGACTCCAAGATCCCTTTCCACTTCCGTGCCACCCAGCAGGTCATTCCCTAGGCTGTAGGTGTGCTGGACATTTTTCCTCCCTAGGTGCAGCACTTTGCATTTCTCCTTGTTGAACTGCATTCTGGTGTTTTCTGCCCACTTGTCCAACCTGTCCAGGTCTGCTTGCAGCTGTTCCCTGCCCTCCGGCGTGTCCACATCTCCCCATACCTTTGTGTCATCTGCAAACTTGGACAGAGTACATTTCACTCCCTCGTCCAAGTCACTGATGAAGACATTAAAGAGTATCGGTCCAAGGACCGAGCCCTGCGGGACCCCACTTCCCACACCCTTCCAGGTCGAAACCAACCCATCCACCACGACTCTCTGGGTGCGACCCTCCAGCCAGTTCGCCACCCACCGGACTGTGTAGTCATCCAAGTCACAGCCTCTTAACTTGTTCACCAGTATGGGGTGGGATACCGTATCGAAGGCCTTCCTGAAGTCTAACTATATGACATCCACCCCTCCTCCTGTGTCCAGGCGTTTCATAACCTGGTCATAAAAAGAAACTAGATTGGTCAGGCACGATCTGCCTGCCACGAACCCGTGCTGGTTTCCCCTCAGCATAACTTGTCCTGCTGGGCTCTTACAAATGTGAGCCTTGATAATTTTTTCAAAGACTTTGCCAAGGATGGAGGTGAGACTGACTGGTCTATAGTTGCCCGGGTCCTCCTTCCTCCCCTTTTTGAAAATGGGGACCACGTTGGCCCTTTTCCAGGGCCAACATGGGGAGGAAGGGGAGGAAATGTGTGTCAGTATTTGGAATTTTCTTTTTATACATAGCACTGGCCAAAAAAAAGTCAAAGATTATCTTCCATTTAAAAAAATAAAATTAAATTGAAAACATCTTAACCGAAACCCATTAATAGCTCTGCTCTGAAATACTACTCCAGGCCCTCGTTCCCCTCTGTGTGCAGAACTACACCTCCCATGGTACACCAAGGTCAATCCTCTTGGGGTGGGGGGAGAAGGGAGAGAGAGGAAGTGGCCTACCCTGCAATATAATATAATGCAGCTTGGGCTGCTGAGAGAAGGGGTGGGACTCAGGAAATGCTGTAAGTAAAGTTCAGGAAGGGAAATCATTACTTTTTGCATAAAAGTGAGCATCAGAGATCAGAAACTAAACTTATTGGACAGTCTTTTGGGAAGCCATGGCTGGCCTGAATCCTCTAGAACGACTCCAAGAAGAAGCAACCTGTTCCATCTGCCTGGTTTTCTTCAATGACCCCGTGTCTCTCGACTGTGGGCACAACTTTTGCCGAGCCTGCATCGCCCAGTTCTGGGAGGGAGTGGGAACAGATCATGAGACTGTCTCTTGCCCTCAGTGCAGAGAGACATTTCAGCAAAGAAACCTCAGGACAAACAGGCAACTGGCGAACATTGTGGAAATAGCTAAGCAGCTGAGTGTGCAAACAGCGGGGGGGACAGAAGGAGAAGCAAAGTGCAAGGAACACGGGGAGACTTTCAAGCTCTTCTGTAAGGACGATGAAGCCTTCATCTGCGTGATCTGCAGAGAGTCCCGGGATCACCGCACTCACAAGGTGTTCCCAGTAGGGGAGGCTGCCCAAGAGTACAAGGTAGGCATCTGCTGTCCAGTCTGACTACTTCTGTTTAGGACTATTTGCGTTTGTATGTTGCTGTAATGCTGACACACCTCCATGGTAGCTGGGACCTGGGTAGCTGCTCTACAAATGCATAACTATAGACATTCCCTACCCCCAAGATCTCAAGTGTGAACTCATCAAGATAGACATAGTGTGGGGGAAGCAGAGGTGCACAGAAGCAGTGTCTTGCCTAAGCAGATCAGAGATACAGCTCCCTCTCACCCCACTCCAAGAGCAAGAGAGAGGTACTAGGCTGCCTTCATCCAGTGTGGGTTTCAGCCTGCACTTCCTTGACTTCATGGCATAATGACCCAGCAGCATCCAACCTTTGGCAAAAGTTTTGCAAGCGGCCCAGGAAGAGTCTACCTGGCATGCAGCAAATCAGGGTGGAGGCAGGCAGCACAAACGGCAGATAAGGCAGGGAGCAAAGGACAAAAAGCAGAAAGCAGAGGAGAGGATCATGCAGGGAGCAGAAAACAGCAGAGGAGATCAGACAGAGGAAGGGGATTCCAGTGCCACTTGAGGAGGGCATGGGGCTAATTTGCTGTATGCGTTCCCAAATGATTGGCCCCCATTGCTCTGACTACTAGGTAACAGGTTATGATTTAACTTGCTTCTCTCCAGTCTACTTCTTGAAACTGGTCCATAAGGCAGCCAAGAGAGAAAGATATGTGGGATCAGTAAGAATAGAGTAAGCCAGTGGGTTTGTGGGTGAGTGAGATGGATACTGTCCTGGGTGGGTGGGATTCTTGGAGTCTAGCCTGGACTGTCATTTCTAGTGGGACAGAAACTACTTGCCATCCATTTTGTCTAATACATATTAGATGCAAATGGCTGAGCTTCAAGGGTGAGGAATGGAGATGGATCCTAATAATGCCTAAACTGTAGTTGTGGTTACAGCACTGTGCTAGGGAGCCAGAGATGCAGTTTAAAACTCCTATTCCCACTGCATCAAAAGAGACCTATGCCTAAATTGGGCTGAAATATGGAAGTTCCCCCATTTTTTTCCAGTGTGTCCTCAGGGAGCTGCAGAGGGTAATGCTGTTTTTATATCTGTGCTTAAATACCAGAAACTGCACTTATACTATGCAGTGGTGTTTGCACTATTTAGGTGTGTGAGAAGACATAGGAATCTACACTCAGTTACTGGATCATTTTCATAGGATATGAGACCAGGTCCAGGACCCACCTTTCCCTGAGAGCCTATAGATCTCCAGGAGCTCCCTTGCCTCTATACTATAAGCTAGTCAGGAGTGAAATAGTGGGTAGGGGAGCTTTCAGCTTCTCTGTCAGAAGCGGTTTCCATTGTGTGTGGAAGAAAGATTAATTGGGCCAGTGTGACTGTAAGCCCAACCTGCTCACCTGGGAGAGGGAACTGTGGGTATGGATAAATGTATATTTTAGCTATGGGGAGTGGGGGGAGTTTGAGTTGGACAGTGAACAGCAGCTGTTGCAATCTCACAGTTACATTTGCAGTGTAGTAGCTCAAGCTAAAGCACCCCAACTATAACCCTGGATGAAACTGGAGTGGTTTGGTGCCCCGTGCAGTGAGTGAATGGGCAGCAGTGGCATTGCTGAATATGGTGGGGGAGGGACAAGGACAGGAGCCAGAAGCAGTGGAGAGCTAAGGGCAAGAGGGATGGTGAGGGATTACCAAACACTAGGAACTGTTCAGCCTTTAGAGGACAAGACTACAGTCCATCTGTGAGATCAGGAACTCTTTTGCAAGTTTTGACACAGAATTAAGGTATGTCTACAGTCCCCTGCTGATTACCCTTTAAATAGAAAGTTAAGGTATATTCACTTACAGTTGCTTAATGATCACCACCCAGTCAGAAAAGAGGCAGGCGACAGATCTGCTGCCTAACTTTTTATTGTTATACCCAAAAAACCCAAGAAGAAACCTTTATTCCAATGCCTAGCTTGCTACCCTAAAAGATAATACAGCTTCTTACCTATACCAGCAGGGGAGACTCAGGTGGGAGGTGGCACGCAAACTGACAGTGGCTTTCTTCAATTTTGTGGAGCTCTCCCATTTTTCCTTGCACTTCATGGCTTATATTTATGGATATCGTGTTTCAGTATTTTAATTAATGCTGTCTGATTGGTTTAATTGGTCTTCAATACCAATTTCTTTTTTTCGCTGAAACTATTGAGACTGAACTGAACCTTGTGGTATTCAGAAAGTTACAGTTTTGTAACGGAGGATTTCTTGTCTTCCTTCCTCCCCATCATGGAAGGCTGCTCGTCACCACCCTATTTTCTTTCCACCTCAGTTTCTGCTTTTCACTGCTAAGGCTGCTTTGTTTCTACAGCATATTGCACAAACTTCAAACTTGTATCCAGATACATTCAGTTATCATCCTTTGCTGCCCTTTTT
This sequence comes from Alligator sinensis, assembly GCF_000455745.1. NCBI lineage: Eukaryota > Metazoa > Chordata > Crocodylia > Alligatoridae > Alligator > Alligator sinensis. The sequence continues at coordinate 204,950 of NW_005843147.1, read as the reverse complement.
TTTTTTGAAACTACAGCAATGATATATGGACTGTATATATGTAGATGGACTGTCCTCTCTCAGGGGATGGACACTAATGTTCAAACCTTCATTCTCTTTTTCTCTCTCTCTCTGAATGCTTCATCCCAGCCCAGTGACTCTTTCTTCTCCCTCTGTTTTTTTCCTCAGGAATATCTTCAAACCCAGATGATGCCTCTGAAGAAAAAAAGAGAAGACCTTATGAAGTACAAACTGGATGGAGAAAAGGAAAGCCTGAAATGGCTGGTAGGTATCCACTGCTATTACCTGGCAGGTATATGAGAGTTAGCAGGAACCTGTAGCCCACTGGTTAGGACACCCTGTCTGAGGGGGGCCTGCTCCGGGAATGGCGCACAGAGCCGTCCTTGGATAAAATACATAGGCACCGTGGGAGCAGGGCTTCACTCTCCCAGGACAGCATACCAACTATAAGGCAACAGTCAAACTCACACTTTGCATCCACTCACTTGCCTACTGAATCCTAAATTATTACCAGTAAAATGAGACAGCTTGAACAGGAGGGTCAGAGAGGCCCCGACTGAGGACTTGCTTAGCCTGCCTGATGGCTTGGTGCTTAGGGCATTTACTTGGAAGGAGAGAGAGACGAGAGGATTCACACTCACAAGCAGAAACAGGGCAAAACCCCTTTTTCCAACCTCCTGGGCAAGTGCTAAAGGGTCCTAGACTCCCTCAACATCACCGGAGGAGTCATAAGTGTTGGGCGCCCTCCACTTAGGTGATCTGCATGCATACAGTGTCAGGATGTCATCTGTGCTGCTGCTGGTGCTTCAGACTGTGTGTTTCCTGAAGACCTCTTTGTTGTAGGAAGAACAACTGTTAGCTTTATTTAAGTGACAGAAGCTTAGCCAAACTTATATTGTCTACAAAACATACATTGTCTATGAGGTGCCTAGTCATCCACGTGCCCAGCCAGCAGGTACAAGGTGTTAGGCAGGACACTTGCAACAATGTATAGACATACTTTGCAGATGGATGTGCTCCCTGTGACAGAATGGGCCTGAGGGCTGCCATGATGTCCCTTGTGGGTGACCCTAGTACTGCCCCTACTCCAGGTCTTCTGTATAACCCCCCTTTCTACCTTGCCTGCCACCCCTTACATGTTCTTTTGATGTTGATTGGGAGGCTGCCCTTGGGTCTGGCGTGATCTCCTTGGTGCCCAGCAGACTTGCTCAGTCTCTGGGCCCTCCGTCTACTTACAGAAATGTGCTTGTTTCCTGAGGATGGCCTGCATGTCCAGTTGGAAATATTCATACCTTTCTGGCAGTACTTAAACTTGGCAGTCATCACTCACGACCCTAGGGACTCTAAGCAAACCTTAAGGGCTCCAATCATGACCTCCAGCCTCCCCCCAAATACACACCCATGCCTCATGGATGTCACTCGGTAGTCTTTGACTCTCCTGTATGTGCTTTGGTCCTCTTGGCCTTGGCCTGCAGGTTACTCTGTCTGTAAGCCTCTAGGCTGAGCCCACTTGCTTTAGTCCAGCTTCTTGGCCCGTTTTTCTCTTTCTTGGGGCTCAAGCTCTGGCCCCGGTCTCCCTCTTTTTTTTTCTATCTCTCTAGCACCTCTGCTCCTAGCAGGGCTCAAAACCTGCAATGCCTGTCAGGCACCCCTGAATGGCCACCTTACTGCCCCTATCACCACCACCAGTCCTCTGGTCATTAAACTTAAACACATTACCAAAAAAAAAAAAAGGCACAGCCTATCCAGGTACTCCCAAATCAAAGGAATAAGCTGAACTCAAATCCTCACGGCTCTGAACAAACAAAGAACAAAAAACAGGCTTCTTCACCTGCATGCCCAAGCTCATGCCACTCCTGGCTCTAAAGCAACCTGCTTGGGAGGTCCTCATCTTTTCCCAATCAGGGCTATAGTGAGCCTGCTGGCTTGAGGGAGAGTCTCTTATACTGGTAAGACCCTCCCCTTCCTATTGCATGCCACGAACCCAGTGTTTTCTCATTGATCCATTCAGTCCTGCTTGGTTTCAGTGCACCCTTAGAACTGTTGGTGACTGCTGAAACCCTATCTCCTCTTCCTGTATTTTTTTGCCTACATCCCTATCCTGTTGGCCCACAAAGACGCTACTCTTAAAGGGCTCTTGCAGGCCCTGTTTGTCCCCCAGCCTGCTCCCAGTAATGGAGCAAGGGTTCCCCATCGCACCCTGCTAAGCCTAGGAGAAAGCATTAAGGGTTTCTAGGATCTCCTGTATATTCTGATCAAAACGAGTGTTATTTACAGTATACACAGCCTAGTTCTCACCAAACAATAACACTTTGTTTGCTGGGTCACCCTGATCCTTGTACATCCCTTCACTGTTTTGGGGATCTGCCCAGTCTCAGCAAGCACCCTTTATCTGGTGGCCTTGTGAGGAGTCTACACAGCCTAAGAAGCTAACTTTCCCAGTGTCTTCTGATCTTAAGCCATATACGGTAATTCCTGATTATGCTCTTATTGGGGCCTGCTTTGGTCAGAGCAGAGCCTTTGTATGTGAGCTGTATATGTACTGATCAGTGATAGTATTCATCAGTGTTCAAGTGAGGCCTACACAGGGTACCATATAATACTGCTCTAGCCATGTCTTAAAAGGATGATCCTTACTTGATGCTTAAGGAAATGGTTGATGGATTTTCCCTTTGCAAGAAGGCTTTGGGCTATAGATCCTGAATGGATTATATGAATCACATCAATATCAACAGTATGTCCTGTCAGCTGATTCTTGGTGGCTGAATGCTGATTGTGGTACCTGGGAAGCTCCTCATTAGTGTGCTGACTGCTGGGGGCCTCTTCCATGGCACACAACTCTCCCCATCCATGTAGGGTTGTGGATTCCACTTCAGGGACCAGGCACCCAACAGGTAAGAGTTGAAAGGACTCACACTTGGGCAATAAAGTCCTTTTTTGGATCTGGTTGCTCCTCATCTTTGAAAATGTTATGCCTTCTCTGATGCTTTCACCCTATCCAAAATATGTCTATTATCTGCAGGGCATGGTTGACATTTCTGGGAACTTTGTGTTTTTAATGAAATAAAACAGTCCCTCTGACACACACATGGCTCTGTGAAGGCTGTCCTGTCTTTTTCTAGGCCCCTTCCATGTCCTTTCTCTGTGTGTCTCATTTCAGGAAAAGACAGAGGCTGAGAGGCAAAAGATTGTACTGGAATTTCAGAAACTACGGCAGTTCCTAGAGGAGCAAGAGCAACTCCTGCTAACTCAGCTGGCTAAGCTGGAGAAGGAGATTGTACAGAGGCAGGGAGATAGTATCACCATCCTGTCAAAGAATATTTCCCAACTTGATAACCTCATCTGTGAAATAGAGGGGAAGTACCAGCAGCCAGTGAATGAATTCCTGAAGGTGAGGCTCTCAGAAATATCCCAGATCCTTGCAAAAAAATGAAGGAATTTCTGATTTAGCAGTGCTTAATCTGTTAAATTCTCTGTGGTGATAGACCCTACGGTGGGAGGTTGAGAGAGCTGAATCTCTTCAGCCTTCACAAGAGACGGCTGAGGGGAGATCTTGTGGCCACCTATAAATTTATTAGGGGAGGTCAACAGGGAATAGGGGAAGCGCTGTTTACTAAATCACCCCAGGGAGGGACTAGGAATAATGGGTGTAAACTAGTTGAGAGTGGATTTAGGTTAGATATTAGGAAGAAATTTTTCACAGTAAGGGCGGCCAGGATCTGGAATGGGCTTCCAAGAGAGGTGGTGCTATCACCTAGCTTGGAGGCCTTCAAGAGGAGGCTAGATAGGCACCTGGCTGGGGGCATCTGACCTCGGTCCTCTTTCCTGCCAGGGGCAGGGGTCGAACATGATGATCCATTGTGGTCCCTTCCGACTCTACAATCTATGAATCTATGAATCCCTTACTCCATCACTGCTAGCATCAGCCTATTCTATAGCAAAGCTGGGGAAGATAAAATATAGAATTTCTGAGGCGGAAACAAAAAGATTTTTGCTTTATTAAAAAAAAAATGCTTGTGCCTTTCTAATAGATCATATAGGAACATCTAACAGGGTGGCCTGTTCATTTAAGAGGGGGCAGTCAACCCTGTTGAATAGCTGTGGGGAGGCTACTGATAAGACAGTTGTTCACTTGGTGCAGACATTACATTTTTACCAATCTAAATGATCGGAAACTGGTCTATACCTGTAACAGAACAGATGTTTGGCACACACAAACTGGTTTAAAAATGGCAGGACCGGACCTAAACTACACCAGTTACAGAAAACTGCGTAACTTAGATCAATGCAGCCTTGGGCTTTTTGAGTGCCTGTGTCTTAAAAACCCTCAGAGAAAAGAGCAACAAGGCAGTGAAATGTGAAGGAATAGTCATGAGCCAAGAAGCAAGCAATGAGCTGAACAGCTGGCTGCATAGAGGGGCAAGACTGCACTGCTAGGGTCAGAGCCACAGGGGTCCCTTCCCAGTATCCAGGACAGAACAGCGGGATTTTATTTGCTTGATTGCTTTGTTTAAAGCCTGTTTTATTAGTGTGGACTGGCTGAGGGGCTCCTGGTGGAAAAGCCCATTTGGAGAAGTCAGCAAGCAAGATAGTCTGCTTAGAAAGCAGTGGAAATAACAACTCCATTATAGGGGAAGTGGAAGATAAACAAATTAAAGAGGGTTTTTTGGGTCTTGTAAAGAAATGGTAACTAGTTAAGTCTCCCAAATTAGTTCCTGAAATTTGTGATGCAGGATACTTAGCTAGGGAAATGCAAACAATACACAAACAGCAGATGAATGTGCAGATCCTCAGGACCTTATTCCTCTAATCAGTGCATTTGAGCACAGTAATTAAAGTGAAGGTGCCATCAGTACAGAAAAAAGTAGGGGGCTTTTGGGGTGTTTTACCTGTGGCTCAGAGTGCACATTTAGGCACCTCATTACAATTAGTCCATCATTCGAAGTTGGTAGCTATAGAGAAATGCATATTTGGTAGTAATGGCAAAGTATTTCTCATCCAAAGTAGGACCTCTCCCCGCACTGATCCTCAAATTATGTGGCATGTTGGACTGAGCTCCCTCTTTTCTCTCTCTCTCCTCTCCTCTCTAGGATATCAAGAGCACCTTGAGCAGGTATGTGGCTCCTTCTCCTTCCCAGTATCACTTGATATGATATGGGCAACATCTTTTCCAGTGCGCAAAGGGAAAATCAGGCTTGTTACAAACTGGAATATTGAACTGTTTTAAGAGTGCCGTTATCTCTTAATTGTGTTGGCATCCAGATCTTGCTTGACCATTTTTGGAAAAGAAAGGCAGTAAATAGAGAAATATTTTTTCCCCCTTAGATGTAAGACGGTGCACTTTAAGAAACCGGTGTTCATGCCTCATGACCTGACTGTCCAGCTCAGCAGCTCTTCTCAAACAAATATTTATCTGCAGGAGGCACTGACAAAATTCAAAGGTAATCACTGCTTAGACTGTCCTGACTAGGTCAGGAGATGGACTCTGACCTAATAATTCCTAATTATAGGCAGGGATGGATGTGTATAGTGGGAAAGTTCAAGGGCTGATCCCAGTTCTCTATGTCTCCAATTGGATTATTTTAGAATAGTGGTTATCGACCAGGGATTGATGAGACCTTTCAGCGGTGGGTGATGCCACAGCCAAAGTACTATGCCCCACAAACCTCCTGCAGAGGCAGTTTGGGAAACACCTGCAGCTGGACACCCCTTTCTTTCTGCAGCCCTTCTTGGTCTAACCGCACATGCTTCTGCTGGAAACAGAGGTATGCTGGGTAGGTGGGAACTATCCCACACCGCTCAGTTTCTAGGAGGGGAATGTGGGGTCAGACCAGGAAGGGCTGCAGGAAGAGCACGTGTTCTGGCCTCAGCCTTTTGCACTAACCCTCTGAAGGGGTCAGGCTGGGTTGTGGAGCAGCCTTTTGCACTGCTTGTCCTAGCGAGGCTGGGAGCAGGGACACCCAGGGCAGAGAAGATGACCCCTTTCCACTCCTGCAACACCCTAGGGGCACAGGGGAGTTTTGCCCAAGGCACAGAACTCTTTAGTTATACCTCTGCTCCTACCTCTTTTAGGTTTATTAGAAAACACTAGCACTGGCAGGAGTTCCCAGTGCCACACTGGTTGAGAAGCACGGGGTAAACAGTGACAGTACAAGAGTGGTCCTCAACAGGGTGTGCCACCACATTCAGGAAGTTGAGGGGATGTTGTGGATCTAGAAAGGTTGTCAACCACTGACTCTGGCTGTCAAAATGGCCACTCAGCATTTTGAGTACCCATCACCAGCTGTTTGAACAGTGTTGATTTTCACCTAAGTGTTTGGGGTCTTCAAAAAAACTCAGCTCCCACTAGTTTCACAGCTTCTGTAAATGTTTTCTACCATAGAAGAATAAGAAAAAATAGCTTGTCATGGTGGTTAAGGAATGTTCCACAAGTAACGGTAACTTAACCATGCTAAAAAGTTCTTTCCACTTCCGAGTCCCCCTCTCATATAGCCTTTTCCTTCTGTCGGTGTTTCAGAAGGGCAGCATGGCTGCATGAATTCAAATGGACTGGTGGGAGGCTGTGGTGGTCACAGCACCACAGGGAAACCCAAACTCTCTTTCCTGCTGTGCCGCAGATTTCTGGTGTCCTCTTGACTAAGTCCCGTAAGGCTGAATGTCTAGGGGAACTCAGAACATTTGAGTCAGATGCTCAGACTCCTCATATCATCCACGGGAAGATTCAGGGTATGGGGCAGACAAACAAGATACTGGAAAGTAAGGTGCCTGTATATGTGCTCTTACCAAATCCAGGTCTCCCACATTCTGGATTGGTGCCCTAACCACTTATATATTGGATAGAAGGGAGTGTGTGCACCACCTCCTCCACACATCTTTTTGTGGAGCCCCTATGGGCAGGCATCCTCTTGGCAGAGGATAGCCTTGTTAATGAATCCTGGTTGAATTAAATGTGATCTAGGCACCGAGCTGCTCATCAGTTGCAAGACATGGGTATTTCTGCATGTGTCCAGGAGCACAATGTCGGCCCCTTTGGAAACCCTTAATGTCAAGAATTGCCGTGTCTATGGAGTTCGGAGGACTACAGGGTGAGGGGTCCTGAGGATCTCCATTTTCAACTTCAGCCCCTAGGTTAATAGTTTTTCTCTACCTCTTATGCTGGGTTAAGTACAA
>NW_005843147.1:181013-197770 GCF_000455745.1 Alligator sinensis | reverse complement strand
CATATTTTTCACTAATCTCTTCTTCCTCAAGAAACTCTTCCCTTTGAGCTGAGAGAGGGAATTAGATGTTTCCCTTCACAGTCCTTGTCTCCTCCAACAAGCAATGGTAAGTTTTTACAATTATATTTTCTTCAGGAAGAGGGAACAAAGGAATTATTGTGATGAAAAGCACTATGACCCATTTTTTTTAGAAGCAGCTTCTGAGTTCCACGAGAAAGAATGTCGCCAAAACAGATTCATTTCTGCATGAGTTTAAGGCCACAAGTGACTATTCAGTCATCTCATTGGGTCTCCTGCATAGTACAGATACTCAAATAGTGAGGGAGGCCCCAGAAAACATGAGATTAACTTTAAAAAGCTAAGCTTTGTAATGATTATTAGATACAAGATACAATAGCTCAGCCTCAAAAGGAGTAATGGAGAAGGGCCTGAATGATGTAACCTGTGGGTTGATGATAGCACTGCTGGGAAGTCAGAGAGATGCAGGATTCTGTTAGGCACACGGAGGGTAGTGCAGTTCTTTCCTAACTCTCCACTGGAAGCTGAGGTCCACCCAAACCTCCATTTCTATCTACACTACTGATGCTAAAGCTCTTTCATGAGCCCAATCCTAACAGAGGTGAGGGGACTTTTGAATGAGAATAGCAGAGGGCATCGGGGGCAATAGCTGAATAAGGGCTTATTTCTATTTCACTTGTAAATAACTTGTACACAGCCATATAATTGCTATTTTTGGCACCTAATACACAGACAGGTTTCTGTTTCACCCTGTGGCAAAACAGAATTGCCCTGAGCATATATGAACCAGAAGTAAAATATAGGAGGAAGAGGAGAGCCTCTATTTATACATGTGCTCCTGGACTGGAGGAGGGGTGTTTTAATTAGAGCAGCTCCAAGAACTGCTGTAATTAAAGCGTCTGGAACATCACACGTATCAGCGTCTCTAGGCTGAAAAATGGTGGCAGAGGTGCTTTGTCTAAAGCTCTTTGATTGTGTTTTAGTTAAAGCACCCCCGCCACCATTTTTCATTGCAGGAATACTAATACACGTGACACTGGAGTCTGCTGGAGCATGGTAATCACAGACTTGATTAACTGAGTCTGTTTTGACTTGCATCAGAGCAACCTCACTGCATGTGTATAAGTGTCCTATATATTTTAGCCCAATAGCCTGGTACTTAGGCCATGTACCCAGGGATTGGAAGATCCAGGTTCTAGCCACAAAGCAGGCTTGTATGCACATCTGCCACTTACTATGCACATCTATCACTTCCTAGCCAAATGCCTTAACCAGCAGGTTATAGTTTGGGCCTTGCCTAAAGCCTTTTCCATCCCCCCTGTTTGAAGCTGGCTCAGTGCACCTTGCATTTGCTACTCACTAGATAAAAAGTACTGGGAAGATTTCTGCCCCATGGGAAGCAAGGGTTCACTCCCATTCAGAGATATCTTCTAGCTTGTCTTCCATCCTCGATCCTGTTGTGGCGCCAATTTTGTCACAGGCCAGCTGGGCACTGTGAGTGTATCAATTTAGTTGTAGGCTTACTGGGTGCTGCAACTGTATCAGCCAGTGGGCTGTTTGGTTTGGGATGGAGGAGGCAGAGTTGGGAGTAAAGCAAAGGCAAATTTATTATAGCTTACACACATACAACAGTTAACAGAAAGATAAATGCGATAAACAGATAATGCAGTATTAAAGAGCTGATAGTAAATAATAGCAACAGATGATAACAACAGATAGATGGATCAATCTGTCGCAGGCCAACTGGGCACTGCGAGGATATCAGCCACTGGGCTGTTTAAAACAACAAATAGACAAACACAGGTTGGCAACTTATCGATAGTCCCTCAATGCCAGGTGCATGCCAGGTGATTCCAGCGAAGTCAGGCGTCCCCAAGCAACACTGTTGGAGGGATTATCGGGGAAGATGGCTTGATCAGGATCCGATCCTCACTCACACCGGGAGTCCGGGGTCTGGGCATGGAACAGAAATGACCGTTCTGTTCCCTCCTTCCTGCTGGTCACCTGATGCATGCACTTTTTCTACCTAGTCTTATGCTAATCTGTTGGTTTTAGAGCCACTCACAATGTTACCCTATAGCTGTTTCCTTATGGGATTGAAAGGCGTTAAAAAGTATCATAAAAGGTTACTACCCAGACCCAGGTTTATCCAATAAGCAAATTACAATGCAGTACCTTTAGGTTTGAAATTGACATTGCTCTGTCTAAGCCCAACCCCTTTTAGGTTTCTCTCAATATGCTTTCTTGGGATTTGCTTTCCTGGAATGTGTTGGGTGTGCCAGGCGATTGGATCCAGTTTTATCATCAAGGCTGAACCCTGAGCAAAAACCGTTAGGTCAGCTAATCTTGCAGCTACAGCTTCACCTTCGCTAGTCAGTTCCACGAACAGTTAATGTATCATTTTGGTTAAACTTATGACAAACAAGTTACATTTGCGGGTTATGAACTTACAAGCTTTATATTAGCTAATATTACCTGTTTAGGCAAAATACCAAATGCCTCCAAGAAGCACATATTTATTGCTTATTAATCCCTCTGGTTCTGGCCATCACACACTATATAACTTCCTCTTTTGGATGCCCAACGGGCCTGCCTCAGGTGGTGGGCTGGAGAGCAGTCTGGTCAATGCCTAATATGTTGTCTAAGGATTAAACCACTTTGTAGGGACACAGAAGCTATAGGTTCAACCCCCTTCTAGGCGAGTGGGACCTAAAACCTAGGTCTACCATTGCCTGGAGAGTTGCTCTATCAGGCTGTTGAGCTAAAAAGTAAAAGGCCTTCCTCCTGTGGTGTCTAATGCCCAGGAGTCACAGCTTTTCTGCATTTTAAGATGTTAAGATTTACCTGGACTTATATGTATACCTGAGTGAGCCTATTTCAATGGGCAGTTGCCCAGCTAGAGCACCGCCCTACTAAGCATGCTGTTTGGTCTGTGTGGGCTTGCACATGCGGAGCTGAACTGCAAACTGTGAGGAAGTGCCAAAAAACTCTGGTTATGCATTCACCCACTTAGCTGTGAGAAACGATTTATCCCTAAGAGCCCAAATTACCTCTACAGTGAAGACAAGCCCTAAAACTATCTATCTATCTATCTATCTATCTATCTATCTATCTATCTGTCTGTCTCTTTCCCGCCTTGCAACGTGTCTGGATCCTGAGCAAATTCCCATTTCACACTGGCATGTGTTTCAGCCAATAGCATTCAACTCCTGGCAGGCTGAACTCTGCAGGGTTCACCTCAAGGAGACATTAAAGGGGAGGTGGCTGTGAGAAACAGAAGTAAATGGATTCTGGGCACTGTCAAAGAGATATATGAGGGAGGGATGAGCCTCACACCAGATGGCATATGGGCTTTGCAGTGGGAATTCGGTCAATGCTGGGCTCTCACACCTCCTAAAACCCAACTGAGCATAAATAATCATCCTAGTAAAATTTGAGTTTATCTGGATTTTGATGCACGGATAGTTGAATTTTATGACCATCCCCACAGAAATCCCATCTTTACTTTCACATTTTCTTCCACTGAAAAAATGCCTCCTTCTTCAGTAGCCAGCCTCTTCATATTCAGTGCAACGAAAACATTATCTGTGTTGTTCTGGGCTTCTTGACAGAGAAATAAAGGTATAGGGGGCTATATGTTACATGTTGTATGCTATTTTTTTTCCTATAGAGGCATGCAGAGCAGCCAATCAACAGCCTAGAGAAGACATTTGTAGAGGCATGACTGAGAGTTGGATTTCTGGGTTCGGTGCTGTGGATTTTTCCTCGATGACCTCTGGCCATGCCTTACAGAAGCCTGGCTTTCCTCCTAGGAGACATCAAAACTGGAATGAAGGAGGATTTGACTGGGAATGAAGGTGAGGTTGGGAGAGAGGACATCAGTGGGCAGGGTCAGGAGAATGGGAAAATGTGTCACAGGAAGTAAAGGGTTTGGGGTCTCATGCCACCACTATTTAAACTGACAGAGTGAATTTTCTTCCTCCTTGTAGATCTCATAATCAGTTGTGCAAGCTTGGCTAGAGGGTTTTGGTCTCCTCTACATTCAATTTATGTATCTATATGTAATGGTTTGAGGAGTGTTATTAAAATATCATTAATACGGCGTTTGGGTGGTTAAAACATGGTGGGTATGTCAACTCCGTGTTCTCAGGACAGCGCCCTAGGACATAACCTGCCCACCAGTTCCTGCTCACAGGCTTCAAACATAGAAAAGCCGCAGTGAATCCATCCCAGGGATGGCCCCCATGAATGATGCAGGCAAACCTCTAGAGCAGTCATGTGCGGGGTAGGGGGAGGAAGAGGTGGAGGAGTGTCTCTAGTGCAGTCTCACTGCTTCTAGATTTGTTTCATGCAAACAAGAATGGGGGAGTGGGGCAGAGCTGAAAGCAAGCAATCCCTGGCACCCTTGGACATGCAGGGTTGATGTCAGTCAGTCAGTTTTGAAAATGGGTGGATAAATGAAGTGGGCTCTGTGTGCTTGAGGTCATTGATCGTCTGTACCAGAGCTTCAGGGTGCTGGGGGAGTGAGCCCAGGGCAAGGCCAGTTGCGAAAGATGACTCCATCCAGCAGATTTCCGTTACAGTGGTAAAGATCAGGCTGGGGTTTGTATTCCACTGATCCTTCCATTGGGAAGGAGATAGGACAGAGACTTCATCCAGGAGCATATCCCTAGGCCTGCAAGGACTCAGTCATGATCCCATATACTATGAACTCTCCCCTAAAAGAGCATCCACACCATATAAGCTGCATTTCAGTGGTCTGTGAAAAATCTATGCAACCAGTGAAGCAGTGGCTGTGTTGAGCATCTTGTAGCAGTGATGAAGAGAAGATGAGTAACAGTGGCAGAGCAGCAGTGAAGAACAGTGACAAGCAACAGCAAAGACTTGATAGTGGTTGAGAGAATGATGGTGGTGAAGCCCAATGGAGCAGTGAGGACAGCAACACTGGGCTGAAGCCCTTAAAAATAGTAGACTCCTATGGAGGTCTCTGAGAGGGGGCTCCCCTGTCCAGCAGCTGTTGCCTGTGCTGGGCTAGTAAGTAGATCTCCTGGAAATTGCAGATTATTTGCTGCAATAAATCAGTCTGCTGTGAGATTTGCACTCACCCAGGGCTGGTGTCCTCTGCCCCTTCTCTGGTTATGCTACTGCTGATTCATTCCTATCAGGTCAGACCAAACTCCTTTAGAAGGCTCCCCCTGCTTCTGTAATCCCATGTAAGATTTTGGAACAATATGGGCCTGAGTAACTATATAAATGTGGCCTCCCCTTGTTTTCATCCTTTCCCTGTCACTTCAGTCCCTGCTGCTGAAAATGGCAGTAGCTTCATGCCCTGCAAAATTACCTATCCAAGCACCCAGACACAGAATGAGCAAGAGCTTTCCCTTGGGAAACAGGGATTATGACAGGTCTTAGCAGGAACCAGGGGGGCTGGACCTGGGGTTCTTGCCTGACTAAGGGAAAGCGCCCTTGCTGGTTTCCACAGGTTGCAGAGGAGTAAGTCATCCACACCTGGGGAGACTGGGTCCCAGAGGGAGGACATGCTGCAGCCTCAAGAGATCCCAGCGTGCCCTTGAGAAAAGATCGGGACTGACCTGTTTGTGTTTAGGGATAGAAACAGAGCCAATACTCCTGTCCCAGACAGAACCAGAGTTTCCTGTGCTGGGTTCGAGAAGAGAACTTGCGTGTCAAGAGTTAACAGTTCAACCATGCCGGGAAGTGGAGCCCATTCCTCCCGCTCCCCAGCAGCCCTGCACTGCCTGGAGCTGTTCTGGATTCCAGCAATTGTATATGAGGGGTTGAAAGCAGGAAGACCAAGGCCATTATCCTCTGAGTGAAGCTCTGGGTTCAGGTTGCTCCCTTCTTTGGCTAAGGATGGGAAAGGATGATGTGACAATACAATAGAGCAGGGAAGGGAAAAAATGGCCTGCGGGCCTTATCTGGCCTGCCATTCGATCCTATCTGGTCAGTCAAGTGCCACAGGGCACCAAAGGAGGGAGGTCTGTGCCCCACATGGCTCCTCTCTGCCGTACCTCGGGCTGTGGAGGGCCATGCAGCATGCAGACTCCTCCAACCAGGGTGGGTAGGTGGGTGGGACAGTTTGCTGCATTGCACCCTTGTCTCACACCATGACAGTAGTTGCTCCAGTAGCTGCAACTCCACAGAGGGTGAAACCTGGCTTGTGTGTGCCGGGGGTCAGAAACACTTGCAGAAGGAAGGGGAGGTGGGCTTTCACCAGAGGAGATACCAGAGGTCAGAAGGGAAGGTGAATTAATGAGGGCATGGTGGTGGTGCAGAGTGGAGCTGCAAGGATACATTCCCCGTTTCCCTTTGCAGAAAGCTGGACCACCTTTGGGCTTAGGAAGTTCTTCTTTACATCACACCTAACTGCCCCTCTGCCATTTGCACTCAGGCTCACACAGTGACACATGGACGGGGAAGGGGCCAGCTGTCAATTTGGAAGAAGATCTGGGGTGGGAACTGGGAAGGGATTTCATAGATTCACGGATGCTAGGGTCAGAAGGGATGTCAACAGATCATCGAGTCTGAACCCCTTCCTAGGCAGGAAAGCGCTAGGGTCAGATGACCCCAGCCAGATGCTTATCCAGCCTTCTCTTAGAGACCCCCGAGGTAGTGGAGAGCAGCACCTCCCTTGGAAGCCCATTCCAGATTTTGGCCACCCTTACTGTGAAGAAGTTTTTCCTGATATCTAACCTAAATCTGCTCCAGGTCCCTCAGTCTCTCCTTATAGAGTTTGTCCTGTAAGCCCATAACGATATGAGTGGCCCTCCTCTGGACCTTCTTGCGTGTATCAACATCCTTCTTGAAGTGTGGCACCCAAAACTGGACGCAGCACTCCAACTGTGGTCTGACGAATGCCACACAGATGGGAAGTATCACCTTCTTGGAGCTATTTTGTCATGCATCTGTTTGTCTGGGATTTGAACCTGGGACCGCTTGCAACAAAAGCATAAATCATACCCCTAGACCAACACACACCCAAAACTTGGGCTCCTCAAGAATTTGAACCCAGGACTTCATAGACATTATGGCTGAATGGGAAGATCATCAAGTCCAGCCCCCTGCCCCAGGGGCAGGAAGTCATCTGGGGCCATAGGATCCCAGCAAGACAAACATCCAATTTTCTCTTGAAGGTATTCAAAGTAGGTGCTTGAACCACCTCCGGTGGCAGGCTGTTCCAGACCTAGGGGGCTCAGACAGTAAAGAAATTCTTCCTTATGTCCAACCTGAAACGGTTTTGCAGGAGTTTATAACCATTCAACCTTGTCATCCCTTGGGGCGCTCTGGTGAACAAAAGTTCCCCCTAGATCCTGGTGAACACCCTTGATAAACTTATAGGTGGCCATCAGATCACCCCTGAGCCTGCGCTTTTCCAGGCTGAAAAGTCCCATAGCTCTCAGCCTGTCGTCGTTATGTCTGTTTTCCTGATCCCTGATCATGCACTTGGCCCCTCTCTGGACTCTCTCAAGCTTCTCCACATCCTTTTTGAATTGTAGAGCCCAAAACTGGACGCAGTACTCCAGCTGCAACCTCACCAAGGCTGAGTACAACGGGAGAATGATGTCCTGGCATTTGCTTGAAAAGCATCTATGGATTCAAGCCAGCGTTTTGCTCACTTTACTAGCCACAGCATCATATTGAAGGCTCATATTCATCTTGTGGTCAATCATGACCCCCAAGTCCCTTTCATCCATAGTGCTAGCCTGCGGAGCACTGCCGAGCCTATCAGGGTGCTGCAGGTTTTTCCTCCCAAGGTGGAGAACCTTGCATTTTTCAGTGTTAAACACCATCATGTTCTCATCAGCCCATTTCCTGAGTGTGTCAAGGTCAGCCTGGATCACCCTCCTGTCCTTGGGTGGGTGCTTTACCCCAAAATTTGGTGTCATTGGCAAACTTGGCCAGTCCACTTCTGACTCCAGTGTCCACATCATTAAGGAAGATGTTGAATAATATGGGTCCAAGGACAGAGCCTTGAGGGACCCCACTGGTCAGAGGGCACCACAATGATTGACTTCCGTCATTTACCACCTTCTGGGTCTGACTGTGGAGCCAATTCCCCAGCCAGCAGATCATGGTGGACCCGAGGCCACAGTTGGCCAGTTTTGCCAAGAGGTGATCATGGGATATCAGAGCAAAGGCTTTTTTGAAGTCAAGATATACAACATCAATCTCCTCTGCCTTGTCCAGGTGCTAGGTCACCTGGTCGGAAAAGGAAATAAGATTGGTCAAGCAAGACCTACCCGCAACAAACCTGTGCTGGCTGTCCCTCAGGATGTTGCCATCGGCCAGTCTGTTAAGAATGGCCTCTTAGATAATCTTTTCTAAGACCTTTCCTGGGATAGAGGTCAGGCTGATGGGCCTGTAGTTTGCTGGATCCACTTTCCTCCAGCACCACATTGGCCTTCTTCCAGCCTCTGGGCACTACACCAGAGCGCCAGGTGTTTTCGAAATTCTGTGCCAGGGGCTGGGCTATGATGCTCGCCAGCTCCTCGAGTACCCTGGGGTGTAGATTGTCAGGGCCAGATGACTTGAAGGTGTCCAGCCTCTCAAGGTGTTCCTTCACAAGGTCAGCATTGATGAAGGACAAGAAATCTCCCTCACCTGGGCCTCCCTGTCCCGTAATGGGCAAGAGCATCCCATGGGACTGATGAAAGACTGACGCAAAGTACCCATTTAGTAGGATGGCTTTTTCCTGGGCGTCGGTTGTCAGTTGTCCCATCTGGTTTAGCAGAGGTCCAATGTTGCCCTTCCTTTTTCCTCCAGCTCCCCACATATCTAAAAAAGGACTTTTTATTATCGTTGATACTTGTAGCTAGGTGGAGTTCAGTCACAGCTTTGGCTTTCCTGGTTCATTCCCTGCAGGACCGGACCAGTGCAGAATATTCCTCCTTCGAGGTGGATCCCATCCTCCATCCTTTGTAGGTCTTTCTTTTTAGCCTCAGGAGGTCCACTAGTTCCCTAGAGAGCCAAAGGGGCTGCTATGCCCTTTTGATGCCTTTCCTCCAAGACTTCTCACACCCAAAATGAGAATCATAACCCTAAACCAATGAGTCAGCCAAAATTTCATCTTGTTTAATATTTGAACCTGGCACCTATCGCAACCAAAGTGAGAATCATACCCCTAGACCAACAAGCCACCCAAAACTTGGGCTTGTCCAGGATTTGAATACAGGACCTCTCATACCCAAAGCAAAAATCATACCCCTAGATCAACATGCCACACAGCACTTGGACTTATCTGGGGTTTAAACCTGGGACTTCTCGTACCCAAAGCGAGAATAACAGCCATAGACCAATGAGCCACCAAAAACTTGGACTTATCTGTGATTTGAACCCGGGACTTCTCACACCCAAAGCAAGAATCATACCCCTACACCCAAAAGCCACCCAAAACTCGGGCTCATTTGGGATTTCAACCCAGAAAATCTCTTTGCCAAAGTGAGAATCATACCACTAGAGCAACGAGCCACCCAAAACTTGAGCTTGTTTAATATTTGAACCTGGGATCTCTCGCACTCAAAGTGAGAATCATACCCCTAGATGAACAAGGCACCCAAAAGTTGGGCTCGTAAGGGATTTGAGCTTGGGACTTCTCGCACACAAAACAAGAATCATACCCCTAGACCAACGAGCCACCGAAAACTTGTGCTTTTCTGGAAATTGAGGCCCAGACCTCTTGCACCCAAACCGAGAATCATACCCCTAGACCAACGAGCCAAACACAACTTGAGCTCATTCAGGATATGAACCCGAGACCTCTTGCACCCAAAAAGAGAATCATACCCCTAGACCAATGATCCACCCAAAACTTGGGCTTATCGGGGACCTGTTACACCCAAAGCGAGAATCATACCCCTAGACCAATGAGCCATGCAAAACCTGGGCTTTGAGGTGGGGAACCTGTCACAGCCAAAGTGAGAATCATACCCCTAGAACGAAGAGCTTGGGCTCAGCCAGGATTTGAACCCAGGATCTCTCGCACCTAAAGCAAGAACCATACTCCTAGACCAATGAGCCAAACACAACTTGAACTTGTTCAGGATATGAACCCGAGACCTCTTGCACCCAAAAAGAGAATCATACCCCTAGACCAATGATCCACCCAAAACTTGGGCTTATCCAGGACCTGTCACACCCAAACCGAGAATCATCCCCCTAGACCAACGAGCCAAACACAACTTGAGCTCATTCAGGATATGAACCCGAGACCTCTTGCACCCAAAAAGAGAATCATACCCCTAGACCAATGATCCACCCAAAACTTGGGCTTATCCGGGACCTGTTACACCCAAAGCGAGAATCATACCCCTAGACCAATGAGCCATGCAAAACCTGGGCTTTGAGGTGGGGACCTGTCACAGCCAAGGTGAGAATCATACCCCTAGACCAAAGAGCTCGGGCTCGTCCAGGATTTGAACCCGGGATCTCTCACACCTGAAGCAAGAATCATACCCCTAGACCAACGAGCCAAACACAACTTGAACTTGTCCAGGCTATGAACCCGAGACCTCTTGCACCCAAAAAGAGAATCATACCCCTAGACCAATGATCCACCCAAAACTTGGGCTTATCCAGGACCTGTCACACCCAAAGCAAGAATAATACCCATGGACCAATGAGCCAGCCAGAACATGGGCTTCTCTGGGACCACTCACACCAAAAGTGAGAATCATACCCCTAGACCAACAAGCTACCCAAAACTTGCTTTCACCTGGGATTTGAACCTGGGACCTGTCTGACCCAAAGTCAGAAACATACCCCTATATGAGCTAGCCATCCAGAACAAAGGGCCCATGTGGGATTTGAATCCCAGGCCACTAGCACCCAATGTGAGAACTGTACCCCTATGCCAGCGGTAGGCAATGTTTTTTGGCCGGAGTGCTGAAAAACACCATAATGCCTACCTTGGAAGGTGCCGGAGTACTGGCATGGCAGAAAAACAAAATGAAGGCAAGGGGTACATGGCAGGATGCCCTGCTTATGCCCCTTTGTCCCCCACCGAAAGCCCCTGCCCCCAGGCCTATTGCCCCTTGCCCCCCACCCAAAGCCCTTGTCCCCCAGCCTGGGCTCTGTGGCTGCCAGTAGCTACCCCGGCTCTGGTACCTGCGGCCAGCAAAGGAGCCCGGGCTGCTTCCAGCAGGGCTTGCAGCATCCCAGCTGCCTGCAGCCTGGGATCCCGGCTGGCAACAGCTCCTCAGAACCGGGGCCAGCTGCAGCTGGGAGGCTCCAAACAGCTGTGCCGGTCTGCGTCATCAGCTCTGCACCGGCGTGTGCATGCATGCTTCATAGCGGACAGTAGGGGAGGGGCCTGAGGCAGCACAGCCCTGGTCTGTCCCCCACTCCTGGCGCAGCTGTTTATAGCCAGCCCAGGCTCAGGGAAGCTACAGCAAGAACACACAATTACACAAGAACACGCTTAGTCTAATTATCTATCAAATCCTAAGTACAACAACAAAAATACGAGGGCTGAACTTTATTATAAAGGACGGGGGAATTTTATTCAGTTCGGCTCCAGCTGTTGGACTGGAGACAACTGCACCTCAGACAGTGACTTCTGATTTTCTTCGGACACCCACCGAGAAGAAGAAGAACCTCAGTACCCAGAGGGGAATGGGGTAACGCTTACCAAACAGAACAGAGGGCTACTACTTTGCGTGAAAGACACACCCGGAGGGAAAAGCCTAGGGAGTCAACCCTTCCTGCTCTGGTGGCAGACAGAAGATCTCTCACAGTGGCAGTGCCCAATACCGGGAACCTCCACGGTCCACACAGTTAACCAGCCACTCAGTCTCTCCATCTCTCTATCTCCTTTCTGTATGCAAGCACCCTGACTTCTTTCCCTCTTGCAGTCCCACCTCAGTTCAGCCACATACATGCACCCTGCACACCAAGCTCAGATGCTCCCAGTCCCACACACAGTTTCTGTCAATCAAGAGCCCTTTATAGGGGTAGTGCACCTAGCACTCCAGGGCTCTGCACATGGCACATGGGTGTGCGCACAGCACTGTATCCCAGGGTCTCTTGAGGGTGGGTCAGATAAAAGTTATCTGTTGACCTACTTACCATAAACTAAATGAGCCAAGCCCCAATTTCCACCATTACACAACAAGCCACCCAAAACTTGGGCTTGTCTGGGATTTGAACACAGGACCTCGCACATGTGAAGTAAGAGTCATACCCCTAGACAAGCAAGCTCCCCGAAAACTAGGCATGTCTGGGATTTGAAAACCATAGCTGTCACACCCAAAGCTAGAATCATACCCCTAGAGTAACGAGCCACCCAGAAGTCCAATTCATTTGGGATTTGAGCCCGGAAACTCTCGCACACAAAGCGAGAATCATACCCCTACAGCAACAAGCTGCCCAAAGTTTGGGCTCATTTGATATTGAACTGGGGACCTCTCACACCCAAAGTGAGAACCAAAAGCCCAGACCAGCAAACCACCCAAAACACAAACTTGTCCGGGATTTGAACCCAGGACCTCTTGCACACAAAATGAGAACCCTTTTCTTAGAGGAGCAAGCCATCCAAAACGCAGCCTTATTTAGGATGGGAACCCAAGACCTCTTATAGCTAAAGCAAACATCATACCACCTGACCAACAAGCTACCTGAAATATGGGCTCAGCTGGGTTTCCAACCAGGGGCCTTTCACACCCCATGTGAGCATCATACGTGTAGAGTAACGAGCCACCCAAAGCTTAGGGCTTGCCCGGGATTTGAAACAGGAACCTCTCACACCCAAAGCCCAAATCATAAGCCTAGACCAGCACAAACCTTGGGCTCGTCTGGGATTTGAACCCAGGACCTCTCACAACTAAAGGGCTCGCCTGAAATTTGAAGCCCGGAATTATCTCACCCAATGCAAGAATCACCCCTAGACCAGCCCGCCCCACCGAAAAAAAGCTCATGTAGGATTTGAACCCAGGACGACTCACACCCAGCATGAGACTTGTACCCCTACACTGACGAGCTACACAAAACTTGGGCTTTTCCAGGATTTGAACCTGGGACCTCTTACACCCAGAGCAAAAACCATACCCCAAGACTAACAAGCCACCTGAAATAGAGGCTTTGCCTAGATCTGAGGCTGGGACCGGTCTCACCCAAAGCAAGACTCATATGCCTAGACTAATGATCCACCCAAAGCTTGGGATTTGAACCTGGGGGCCTCTCACACCCAAAATGAGAATCATACCCTTAGGCCAACTAGCCACAAAAAGCTTAGATTTCCCTGGGATTTGAACACAGGACCTCTCACACCCAATGTGAGAATGAAACTCAAAGACTAGCAAGCCACCCAAAATGCAGGCTTCTCCAGATTTTGAGGCTGGGACCTACCTCACTGAAACCAGGAATCATATGCCTAGTCCAACAAGCCACCCAAACATCGGGCTCATTTGGGATTTGAACCCAGGCTGTCTTACACCTCAAGCAAGAATCATACCCATAGAGCTGGCATGTGTGTGTCTTCTAGCCTCTTGCTGCTTCTCCATGTGTTTAATGTAGGCCTCTATGCTCCTGGTCTGTAGCTTGGGCACTTGAAATAGAATCACTGTCTGATCACATTTTGGGCATCTGCCAAACTGCAATAATGAGCAGCAGGAGCTGATCCCGAAGCATGAATGACACATGTTGGAAAGTTCCTGACAATGCTGTAATGTCTCATGCGGAAAAAAAAAAGCGGCGCTGCCTTTAAAAACAAGCCCAAAACAAGCCTAAGCCATTTCAAAACCAAAACAACCCCGCAACCCGATGGGAGGCTATGGGGATTTTGAGATGGCTATCTGCAGGCTGCTCCAGCTCCAGACCACACTGTTATTGCTGCAAGATCCCAACCCAGCTGTGGCACGTGTCCCTGCCGGGGCTGGCCACCATGGAAACCCCAGCCTTGCACTATCACAGCAGGGCTGCTGCTGGGGCCTCCATGGAAATTGGCCCCAGCCATGTGGGCTGCTGGGAAATGGAGTATGGCAGCTGGCCAGGTCTGTCAGTTTGCCCACTCCTGAACTATAGCTTTTTTGAAGTCACCTATTACAAAAAAGCCCAAAATAAGTGACCTCCAAATAAAACAAGCCCCCAAAAATCGCAACCAGTGAGTCTCTCACAAAAATAAAGTGACTTAAAAATAATTTTAAAAAGACTGATTCCACTTATTATAAGCAGACTCGGTAACTTTGGTCCCTGTAACAACTTGCAGGTTCCCCAGGGCTGGAGCACAAGCTGCAGTGGGGATGACTGGGAGGGCGATGCCAGGAAGCTCCATGTGGGATGACTGGGAAGGCAATGCCAGGAAGCTCCATGTGCTCAGAGACATGTAGTCCCCAGGCTCCAGTGCTGGCAGGCAGAGAAGCAGCACACAGGACAGGGGAAGAGCTATGGGCCAGTTGCCTGGGCTCTGGGAGACAAAAGCATCCGGTGTCCCTGTGCTGCAATGACCCCAAAAGAAATGAAGCCAGAAACATGCAGTAGGGGAGGACACTGATATTTTTGATATGGAAATGCAGGTCTCTGGCTGGGGAGACTGAGCCTCAGGGCAGTTTCTGCTAATCACCTCTTCCGTTTCTCCAGTTCCCTCAGCTCTGGGTCCATGGCAGCAGGCAAGAGCAGCCAACTCCAACAACACTGCCCGGAAGGCTGCAGACCATGCCCATGGCATCCAGGGTCTGTCCCCCCTCTTCCTCCCCACAATGCTTGTCAAGGGGAAGGAGCCAAAGTTTGGGTCCCAGGAACAGCAAACAGGCGAGTGTGGCATGACCTGAGGATTTCCAGTTACGTGCCTATGGTCTGCTTGTTGTATTGATGGGGAAACCAAGGCACAGGTTTCCTTGTGTCTGTGGGAATGTGTCCTGGGGGGCCACTTGCTGTGCTCCGTGATGGATCTCCCTTCATTCCCTTCCACGTCCCAGGGAACCTCCAGCTGTGAATAGAAAAGGAGCTGCAGAAAGAGTAGTATTTTTGGGAGTGGGAGTTGGAGCTGGGAGGAGGAGTGGCTTCTACACCAGAGACAGAGGCTCAGGTAAGAGGAGGAGGGAGATGAAGGGCTTGTACTCAGGCCCATATGGTCATTGCTTAGACAGGGAGGGGCTCGCAGGACCAGTGATTTAAACAACTGTTTAAACCATTCATACCTGCAAACCTTCCCACCACTACAGAATTGGGACTCGTGGGACTCGTGGAATGGGCAGCTGGCAGATACGGACAAGTCCCTTGTTCAACTCCAGGGCATCCACAAGCTGGGGGTACCGCAGGGGAACGTGGAGCCCTGGTGCATGCCTCTGTCCTCTGGAGTGATGCATGCATCTGTGGGCTAGCTGAGAGGTGGCTTTTGGAGCTGTTGGGGTATGGGTGTTGGATGTGCACGCACACACTGGCATGAGCCTGTACTCTTGGAGTTGATGCCCCCATGAAATGGTGCAAATATTAGGGCTGTGGGAAATACCATTTCTTTTCAGCTTCTGTTTTGATGGGACAGTGTTTTGTTTCAAGTTTCATTTTGTTTCGAAGCACTGTTCCACAAGGGCAATGTGTAGGGGGTGCATGCAGGTGCATGTGCACCCCCTGAATGTGGCAGTGCACCCCCTGCAAAAAGACAGTGCTGGCAGCATCTGCAGGTGGTCAGCAATCCCTGATGGCACCACTGCCGACGGTGCCTGCGGGTGGTCGCCAACCCCTGGTTGGTGCTCGCCACCCTTCCCCCCTCACTGCTGCCAACAGCGCTGGTAGCACCTGTGAGAGCTCCCTGCTCACCGCTGCTGTGCTCCCACCACCACACTCCTGCTGTCGCCAGTGCAGCTGTGCCCCCACCCCCAGCCGCCGGGGGCATGCGCCATTCGTTTCTTTTTGTCAAAACTATTTTGCTGTTTCGCCCATAGGCTATAATGAGGAATCACAAAACTGCCTATAACTGTCATTTCTTGCCTGACTCAAATGAAAACAGCAGGGAGGGTGGCCCCTGCTTAGGCCACAAAGCCTATCAAGTTTCAAGGAGATAGGTGCGGGGGTTTTGGGGGAAACTGCACCTCAAGCTGCGAACAAGCAACACTTGTGACGTTGACTGTGTGTGTGTTAAGGCGCAGCTGTTTTTCTATCCCCCCCACCGCCTCCAAGAGCACTGGGATTGGGAGGGACCTCAAAAGAATCAGTCACTGGCCAGCTACACAGTCAATATCCGAGCAGTCCTTCCCCCTGCTCCCTATCCCTCCCCTTAGTTTCTGGTTCTCTTTAGGGAAGCCGAGCTTCGAAACTCAAAACATTTAGAAAGTTGTGGGGGCAGTGAGGGGCACCAGCAGTGCTAGGGGGGGCTGCAAGGGGCTTTTAATTGTAATAACATTTTGGGGGGTTTATCAGAGAATTTGTGACTTTTTAATCAGAGAAAACTGACCTAGCAAGTTCAGCAGAGCTTCTCAGATTGGCCTGGCTTTCCACCTGCACACAGCCCAATGTGACTCTAATTTTGTGCTGGGGAGGATTTTCCCATTTATGTCCTGTTTGTTCACTTTGACTCCCTAATGAGTTTGTCTTTAGAAGACAGTAACAGGGATTGTGTCTTTGATGTGTAGTTGGCAGCAGATGTTTACAAGGCTTATATTTAATCAATCGTATAACCTGCGAATCCAACATCCCAGGGACGTGCTAGCCTGCACTTCCTGCCAAGGCTCTCGGGGCCGGATCTTTAATAATGATGTCATTCCAACTCAGCAGCATGTCCCTTCATGTGT
>NW_005843147.1:176912-180982 GCF_000455745.1 Alligator sinensis | reverse complement strand
ACACGGCTCTGGGCCTGGTTCTCGCTGCAGATGAGGCCTGTATTCAAGCTTTGCAAAAGTGAAACTATCAGTGTTTTGGATTCAGCCGGCAGCCATGGCCGCAGGAAACCCTGTACAAAGGCTCCAGGAGGAAGCTATTTGTTCCATCTGCCTCGAATATTTCAGGGAACCGGTCACATTGGACTGCGGGCACAATTTCTGCTTAGCCTGTGTCACCCAGTGCTGGGAGGCATCAGATAAAAGCACTTCCTGCCCTGAGTGCAGAGAAATCATTCAGCAGAAAAACTTCAGGAAAAACAAGCAGCTGGCTAATATTGCTGAACTATCCCAAAAGCTAAGTTTGCAGGTAGCTCAGGAATCAGGAAAAGCAGAGAGGTTGTGTGAAAAACATCAAGAGCCCCTGAAACTCTTTTGTGAGGAGGACCAGACTTCCACCTGCTTAGTCTGCCATGTCTCCAGGGCTCACAGGGATCACAGACTGGTGCCAGTGGAGGAAGCTGTGCAGGAGTACAAGGTAGGAAATAACTTCAGGACATTGCAGTTTATAGCTGTGGGGTTTGGAGCCCATTTTAATTGAACTTTAGGGCTGAATGTCATCACTGTCAATCAAATTAGCAGCTCCATAATAGCCCTGTGTGAGTGTAAGGCCATTCATTGAAATTTAGGAAAACTTGATTCAATGCCTAAATCTAGCACAAGTCCTCTTTGTGATTTTGTAGTAGGGTTGGAGTGCTGTAGTCGCTGTGATGATCAAGGGCAGTGGTGCCAGCCTTTTTGCCCCCAGGCAAGAACAGTGGCCAGGGCCTATCACTGGTCCCCTTGTCCCCCCGCCTCCCCCCACTCCGATGCAAGCTAGGTCACATTCCAGCCTGCCACTGCACAATGGCTGGCAGAGGGAGTTGGAAGAGTCTATTATTTCATTATTAGTTTAGTATATGGCACTTTTAAAGTGATATAAATATACTCACACCAAGAAGGCAAGAGGCTGTATTCTTATAATTATACAGGTGGGCTAGATACAGACAGTCATAAAGCCAGAGGCTGAATCCATTCAGTCTTCACAAGTGAATCTAAGCTGTGTAGATCGAACCAATAAGCAAGTGAACAGACATTCATTTTTAATTCTGGAAATGCAGACACATGCCTGCAATGGCCCAGGCCAGAGGCTGTGGGGGTGCTAGAGAACACCACCCTGCTGGGCTGTAGCAGACATCTCCGGTCAAGGCTAGCCTGCCCACCCTAAGACGGGGGAGCAGGAGGGGGGAGGTGCAGAGCATCCTGCAGTGCTCAGGGACTGAGTGTTAACTTGAACCTGGAGAGGATCTGGGACAGAAGTTCAGTGAAGTGATTTAACCTGAATCACTTAAGTCTGATACTACATGCATCCAGGTTTATTGTTTTAGCCATTATGAAAGTGGTTTATGTGCACTGAACTTCTGTTGTGTTCTAGATTGGAACTGGTTTCTGGTCTCGTATACCAGTTTATGTATAATTTTTGTCCCTAACTGCACAGTTAAAAAGGCACAGGGTGCTTATGCAGACAGGATATAAGAAATCAGTCTTAATTTGGCTTGACTTGGGTGCTGAAAAATGTTGGCACTTTATAACAAAGGCAAGTTTTATTTGGCTGCAAGTTACAGACCTAAAAAGGGCACTTTAGCCATCTTTTCATGTGCTCTGGGGTGGGATGGGGGTGCTTTAATTAGAGTGGCTCTTAGGATCTGCTCTAATTAAGGTGCTGGCAGTGTCTTGTGTATTCACCATCCTGGGCTTCAAAATGGTAACAGGGGGCATGTGTGGATGAAATGGGCCCTAAATTGAAGCAGTGGGTTTTAAAAAACCCCTCTTCAATTTAGGGCTGATTAAGCCTGTGTGTCATGCACACACCCCGCTGACTTACCTGTCTCTCCAGCAGGGAGGGGAGGACGAGATGCCGGCGCACAGCATGGTCCCTGGGCTGTGGGTGCAGGGAGCTGGTGTTTCCCTCCATGGCAGCGGTGCCCCCCGCAACCAGACAGCACCTGCCCACAGGCATTTGGCTTGGGTTGTCCCGGGGTGGGGCGCACTGCAGCTGCGGAGGGAAGCACTGGGCCCCTGCGCAGCTCAGGCAGGCAGGCTCTGGGGTAGGGGGAAAGATCAGGCTCGCCACTTTTCTTGGGTGGAGCTGCTTTTCTGGGCTGCTGTTAGGCTGCCTGCAGGGCTTCCTGTGGAGCTGCAAAGAGCCTGGTGCTTCGGTCTGCTGTAGGAACAGCAAACTAAAACTCCTCAAAGGAGTTTTAGTTTTCTGCGCTCCAAGTCATTTAAGGTGCGTTATGCCTCCGTATTTCTTACAGCAGCTGGAATTAATGTGCAATATGCCACCGAGGTGTGCAAACACCAACACCGTTAAAGTGGTGCAAAAGCATTTAGCCCGCTTTAAAGTGTTGTGCACACATGCCTCTCGTTTCGTCTACACATGGCCAGGGGTGCTTTAACTAAAGCTTGTTCAGTGAATATATGTGAAGCCGAGGCTGCTGGAGTGTGCTAATTAGTATGGTCCAGCAGACCTAATTAATTGAGTCTACTTTAACCTGTTCTAATTCGAATGCATCAAAGTAGGTGTCGGACACCTGTGTAGGAACCCTTTTTGTGTGAAAACTTGTCTTACATTTCTCCCAGCTATACAGTTGGTCACCAAAAGATATTATGCAAGAAGCAAAGGTTTTTTGGTACTCCCTAAGTTGGGGATGCTCCGCTCCCTGATCCACACGTAAATCCAGCCCACAGAGTCATGATATCTAGCCTGCGGGGATCCCCATGGGTTGGAAAATGTGGTTGTTGGAGGAGTGGTGGAAACTCTATGCAGCTGGATCCAGCCCCGCTTGGACCCTTGCTGCGTAGCTGGATTAGGGCCAGGCCCACCTGCTGGGTGTCAGGATCAAACCAAGCTGTTCCCTGTCCCCAACACTGCACATCCAAATTGCAGATGCTGTGCCCCTACCCTCCTCTGTAGCTGGATCAGGGTCAGGATCCAGAAAAAAAGAACCACAGGGAAATCCAAAGCTGAAGTGCAGAGATGAGCCAAAAACCAGGGTCAGGAACCAGGAGAACTAGAGTACGGGAGCGAGGAGACTTGTAACAGCAGAACCTGCAGACCAAGGGCCCCAGACAGTGCTAAATGGCTAGGTGGTGCTCCCAGCAGGTAATCAGGGTGCTTGCTGCTCCTAAACTTAGGCAGAATGTATTAATTCGAGCTTGCTGCTGGTGTGGTTGCTGCGGTACTTGGCTGAGGTTGGCCTGCCTGCTCAGGGTCCCTGACAGCACTGGGCTCAGGTTGGTCTACTTGGTCAGTGCCTCTGATACACAGTGCAGGTGAAGCTCCCCACTGCCACAGTGCTGCCAAAGCCCCCTTGCTCATGGGCCAGATGTTGCTGACCTCTGCTCTATACAATAAAGTTCACTGACATGTAGGTGATTGGCAACAGTTGAAGAATCTTTATTGCTGATTCTTAATTGCCATTTCTTGCTTTTTTTTCTTTCGACCTCTGTGGCAGAAATGCCCCGTCGGTGCCCCTCTCCAGAGATCTGTCTCAGCCAGCCTGAGAGGCTGCTGTTGAAACCCTCACAGCGGGGATCTCCCACCTTGTCTGCAGACAAAAGCCTGGCGCCTGGGAGGCGATGCTCTGGTCACCTGGGCAGGGGGCGGGAAAGACCCGGCCCTGCGCTCCGGCCCAGGTAGCCAGGGATGATTTGCAGATTGGTTGGTTTGTAGCCAGTATTGGCAGCTTCGATTGGACTGGGCTGCTGAGGTCAGAGAGGTTATTTAAGGGCCCGGGCCCGGAAGAAGGGCAGCCATTAGACATGCGGTCATCCAGGTGAATCTGAACTGGCTCTCTCTTCATCACCGCATGCTCCAAGAGTGCCCTGCCTCCAGAGGAAACCTCCAACCACCTCTGGATGATGCGAGTGAGTAACCTACTAGAGATCCGATCAGATATTTAGCTTCAGTAACTCAGATGCGTGTTGAAACGGCTACCTCAGCCACCCTGGTTTGCTCTATGGGATTCCTTTGATATTCCTGTAAGATTTCT
>NW_005843147.1:136983-170798 GCF_000455745.1 Alligator sinensis | reverse complement strand
AGCCCCTGACTTGGGGAAGTGCCCCAAGTGCTTGTATTGGGTCTAGCACCCATTGGACGATCAGGCCTGTGTTTTCCAAGGTGCGCAGAGCCAGAAGTGAGTCCAGAGCCTTGGATGGTGGCAGCGGGAACCCCAGGCTAGCGGGTGTGCTCCAGGGAAGGGGTCGGCCGGACGGGAGGCACCCCAGGGAGGCACTCGGAGCCTGGAAGTTGGTCGGGTGCAGGGAGGTGGGCGGCTCAACGCAGGAGCGCCCCCTACTGGCCCGCCACAACCTCAACGTCCTTTCTGAAAGCAGAGGCTGATAAATCCTGCTCCGCAGAGAATTGCCACGTATGTTCCCAATGGGGGCAAAGACAAGTTGTCCTCAGGGGAGATGGCAGCCCAGTATTCATGCATAACTTTGTCTGTGTTATTACACATGCACATGTGGATGCGCCTCCTCCCCCACACACCGCATTTATTCACATACATCTCTCCCCCCAAAATTAGCAATGGAAAATTGGGATGTGTGTCTTAAATGATTAAACTGATTTCTAAACAGTTTAGTTAAAAATACATTTCGACATAGAGGTACCTGACATTATTCAAATGGGACTACTATACACACTTGCGGAGTCAGCTCTGTAGTGGTTGCAAACAGGTGGGCTTGTGAATAAAAAAAAATAAAAGTGTTTTATATCTTTTTTATAACTGGTTATATTACATTACTTATTTCCAAGGAAAAAACTCTTTTTATTTTTCATTCTGCCTTCACAAAAAAAGGCATATTTTATTTGCGGGTCTGTGGTATGTGACAAAATACAGTGTATACTTACCTGCTCTCTCACCTACAAAGAAAAATCTCACTCCAAACTATTTGCCTTTACTCAGGAAAAAATTGAGACTCAGCTAGTGATTCTCAGGAAAGAAAGACTGAAGCTGCAGAAGTTTATAGTGAAGAAAGAAAATGTACACCAGAAATATTTGGTAGGTACCCACACAGCATTTCCTATATACCTGCTGAGTTAATCTGGTTTCTTCTCTGAGTCTCTGTGGCAATATTTCTCTGCCTTTGGTGGGTGTGACTGAGTTTCTTTGTGATAATGTGTTGTTTCATGAGAGGGGCACATGTGTGGGTTTGTGTTTAAATGTCTCACACTCGGCACATCTACATAAGACACTGTAATGCCCAGTAGCTTATTCTACTGTGCATTAGTGTATTGCAGCACAAACCATGCTAATGTGTTAATGCGCAGTGAAATTATTCTAGTGCACATCAAGTGTCGCAAAAAAACGTTCACTTTGCTACTGTGCATTAGCACAGGCTAATGCACCTTTGTGTAGTACCTCATATTCGAGGTACTAAACTTAATATGCAGTAGCACAGGTGCATAAATGAACGTGTAAACATGTCAACTGACTACTGGGTTACTGAAGTCCCTATCTGAAGCTCCAAGCCTGCAGTTACTCATGGTAAGTAGTAAACTTCCCCAAGCGGTTTCTTTAGGTCCTTCTTTAGGTTCTTTAGGTCCACGTTTTTTACTTATCTTCTGGCTAGGATAAGGAATGGCATGAGATGATTAGAGAATCCCTAATACACATGTGATGCAAACAAAGAGCTTTAAATGCCTGGCTGGAAATTGAGAACTTAGAGGGTTGCATTTAAGTTTTCCCTGCTGCGTACCCAAGCCTTTCTGAAATATCCCCCAACTCTTTCCATATCTCTGGCTTGTCTTTTTTCTGATTTGTATCTGTTTGTTACAGAATCACGTACAAGCTAAGAGGCAAAAGATCACAAATGAATTTAAAGAACTGCACCAGTTTCTGGAGGAACAAGAACAAATCTTGCTGGCCTTGGTGAGAGAGGTGGAAGAGGAGATTGTGAAAGAACAGAAGGATTTTGTCACCAGGCTCTTGGAGGAAATAGCTGGCCTCAGTGAGCTGATTAGTAAGATAGAGGAGAAGTGCCAGCAGCCAGCGAGTGAGTTCCTGCAGGTAAGATTGTGTTAGACGCACCTCATAGTTGTGCACAAGGAAAAAAAAGAAGCTCCTGAAGTGGAAACCTGGGAAAATAAATATACTGTTGCTAGCTCAGGAAACCATCCTTCATCTGGAAAGGTCTTAAGTATGCTCTCACCTTCAAGATGATGTTGTGCTTGGTTGCTTTTCTGCACGAGGACATTTTGATGCAAACAGTGCCTGAAGCCCAAATCAGGGAGGCAAAACAGGTGGGATCCTCAGTGTAAGGCACTATAGAAATCAACTCCATTTTCTCTCTCTTCCTCCTAGGACATCAGAGACACCTTGAGCAGGTATGTGATTCCTTCTTATGCCCCCTTACACTCGACTGTGCAGGGA
Source organism: Alligator sinensis (assembly GCF_000455745.1). Lineage (NCBI taxonomy): Eukaryota > Metazoa > Chordata > Crocodylia > Alligatoridae > Alligator > Alligator sinensis. The sequence goes on along the minus strand of NW_005843147.1, from coordinate 168,461 downwards.
AGAGATGCTACACTTCACTTTTACACTGTATCTCCCTAGTGCACAGGAGCTGAGGTTTCTGTGGTGGAGGTTTCTCACTTGGGATCTTCCTCCATTGAGATTCATGCTGAGATTACAGCCTCAGAGGAGCCTGGAGACCAGGCTGCAAAATCTAGAGCCTAAAGGGAAGGATTATTTACGTTACAGTCATGAAGAATTGGCTTCTCTAGGTGTCTCAGAAGAGGGAATTTGTGTCTCTTGCCTCTGTAACAATGGTAACAGTCCAGTCATTGGAGCCTAATCTTTGCTTGGATGTTCAATATGATATAGTTTGTATTTTCTTGGCCTAATTCAAAACAGCCAATAGCCTTGCTCTCAAAGACCAGCAACACCTTTGTCACCCGTTCTCCTACCTTTTGGGCCCATAGAACAGTGAGGGTCAACCTTTTTGGCAGGAGTGCTTCCCTGAGTGCCAGTCCCACCTCCTTCCCCTGAAGAATTTGCAGCTTTGCTTCCTGCCCAATCTGCTACTCTGTTCTCTGCTCCCTGCCTTATCTGCCATTGTGCTGCCTGTCTCTTCCATGATCTGCCATGTACCACACACAAAAAGCTGCTCGTGCCACTTGTGGCACTTGTACTGCAGGTTGACTATCCCTGCCATAAAACATCATGAACTACAGAAAAAATTCAGGACAAAAACAATTAAAAAAAAAAAGACCAAAATAAAAACCAGTGGGAGGGAGGATAGTATTTTCCAATATCCATTTCCCAAATTATTTATTACTTAATGTCTGAACAGAGCTACATGAGGAAGGGCGCTACATTAACAAAGGGAGATTATTAAATCATGCTGTTGTATGTAATTGCCATTTTATAAGTTCAATAGCACTATAAGAACTGAATAGTCATGGATTGATTAAGGACTGAATAAAATGTATTTATTCCCTTCTAGGTATGAAAATGTCAAGTTTCAGAAAGCAGAGTTTTTTTCTACAGACCTTCAAAAAAAAATCCACAATTTTGCTGAAACATACAAAACTCTAGAAGATACAACAATGAAATTCAAAGGTAAAAGGGGCTAAAAGGTGTAATATTGATTCATGTCATTGACCCTGTTGTTTGGAATTGAGATTTAGAAAATGTCAATAACAAGAGCAGTCCTGTTCTTGCTAGAAGTGAGGAAGCATGGAATCTCATCTGTATTTTTTTTTCTTTTTAGATCATCTCTTGGAAGAAATGGGAAAAAATAGAGGTAAACTTCAAAGTCTGAAAAGGCCACATTTTTTCTTAAACTGAATACACAGGTTATAAAGGAAGTAATGAGTTTTGTGGGTAATAACATTTATCGGACCATCTACATAGTCGGGAGAGATTTAGACAAGCTTCCTAACAAAAGCTAACCTTTCAAAGGTCACCTATAAACAGGCTGTGCTCTGGGTGCCTACAGATTATTTTGAAAGCTTTTTTGAAGCAGAATTTAAGATTAAAACAAAACCTTTAAATATTACATTTTCTGATCAAACAAAATATTACAATTTGCTGAAAATGATATTCCTCCTATTTTGCCAGAAAAAGCAAAAATATCATTTATTGATACCCCGCAACCCTTTTTTTGTTTAGCTTTTTGAGTTGGCCAATTAAAATAATGCACTTAGCCCCATGCAAATACTTGGTGTGAAGTATAATGAGGCAGGCATGAGACTTCCATTTTTGTAGGCAAATTGATAAAACACAGGATTAGGATTCAGGATACCTCAGTTCTGTTCCCATACAACTGATAGTCTCATGGTCAGCCATCCTATGTCCTCTCTCTGTGTCCTCTCTTGCCTCAGTTGCTCCATGTGTAAGAGGAGGTATTAACACTGACCTCTTTTGTACAAATACTGTTTGTAAATACTTAGAGAGTTGATGAAACAAACTCTATAAGACAAAGGCAGAAGGTAGAGCACAGTGATGCCTTGGAAATGAACTTGTTCACAGAGGCATGAGCTTTTGTAGGCAACAACCTACTTTGTCAGAGGCTGCCTTCTAAGTGCACATCCAGACAAGTGCACACATGCAGGGGCTTGCATTTGCTGTGGCACAAATAGCAGTGGCCATTATTTGTGCCACTGCTTTGTGCCCCAGGGCATGCCCCTACATGCTTGCTGTGGTGCATGCCAAATTGTCCCAGGTGAGGTAGGGGAGGCTGAGGCTTGCACCTGTGCTGGCCACAGTAGCCTTACCTGGAGTCCTGGGGAGCCTCCCAGGACCCCAGCAGGGCCAATCTGGCTGCATAGAGCCTGGCCAGTAGGCAGAACATAGCTCTGGGTGGCCTGGCTTCATTTCTGGTGATGCACACAGCAACATAATGCAACACACTGCTTTTTTGGTGGGGGAAAGCATTTTTTTTTTTTTTTTTTACATTGGGACCTCCTGGTGGCGAATGGTGGCATCATGCTGCTATGGGTGTACATGCGCCATGTGTGGCTTGTGGCACCTCAGACCCCATGTGCACAGTTGTCTGGACATGCCCTACAGTACTGCCTTGTCCTTCCTTTTGCCTGGCTTCCAACTAACACAACTAGCAATGCAAGAGCAAGATACTGTTTCTTGTAAAGGCCTTGTTGGAGTAAAGGAATAAAGAGGAAGAGTATAAACTTGTCAGCATAATAATAATAATAATAATACATTTCTGACTTTCTCCCCAGTGGACGTTATTTTGGATCCAGCAACAGCTCATTCAAACCTTAACCTGTCTGAAGATCAGAGAAGTGTGGAATACAAACAGGCAGAACAAACTCAGCCTGACAATCCTGAGAGATTCAGTTCTGCTCTGTGTGTGTTGGGCTCTGAAGGGTTTCTGGCAGGGAAACATTACTGGGAGGTAGAAGTGGGAAATCGGGAAGGCTGGACAATTGGGACTGCTAGGACATCAGTGAAGAGGAAGGGATGGTTCTGTCTTAAACCTGAGGAAGGAGTTTGGGCTCTGAGGCAGCAGTACAACCTTCTCCAAGCTCTCACCTCTCCTCGAGTCCTTTTGACTCTCACAAAGAGACCCACAAAGATCAGAGTTTATCTGGACTATGGCAGGGGGCAGGTGTCATTTTATGATGCTGATAATGGAACACCAATCTTTACTTTCAATGATTCTTTCAATGAAAAAATCTTCCCTTTCTTTTCACTTTGGTCTCCAGGCACATACATTAAACTGTATCCCTGAAAGGTAATAAATACATTACATAGGTTATCATTTGTCCTACTATAGGATAAGATTTCAGTTTACTGAAGTGTACATTTTAAAGAATCGTGTAAAAAGCTAACATGCTGGAATTATTCTCTTGAACGTTATTGCAGAAGAGAATTTTATAATGCTTAACGGACAACCTAGAAGTGATGTACCCACTTCTCCTATGATGCTTGCTCCTTTGTTACAACTAAAGGAGCAAGCATCATAGATTACATAGTAATAGTACCACGTATGTAGCATAAATATAAATCATTTTAAATTCTGCCATGTATGGAGAGTAACGGCTGCCATCAGTCCCCAGAAGTTCCATTAGGATTTTATGATGAGTCTTCCCTACAAACTGTCCAGTTAGCTCCCAGTTACTTCTACAGTTTAGAAGTAATCCATAAGAGAATCAAATGGAACAATGGAGCTGAGACAGAAATGTGTTGCTTCTTTCAAAGGCTGGTCTTAGGCTGCTCATTTTGTGTTTTCGAAGAAAAAAGAACCCCAAGAAGCAATTACTCAATGGGTGTGTCTACATGTGCATTTATGCTGGTTTAAATTTTATGTGCAGTAAGTGACTGCATAGTAAGTGGGAATAGGCCAGTGTCTACATGTGCAGGCATTAAAGCGCATCAATGCTATGTGTGGACTGACTTGGGACTGAAATTAGTCCCAAATCAGTCTACACACACAGTGTTACTGCGCAGTAAGGCGTCTACATGTGTGTTACTGTGCAGCAATTAACTGGGCATAAATTTCATATCTGCATGATGGAGATATCAAATTTATGGCCAAGTCAGCATAAGACACCATATTTACTGCACAGTACAGGTGCACATGTGTAGACATTTGCCCATAATGCACAGTAATTTCAGTTCCTGCACAGTAGATGTGCAATGTAGACACGGCCATTGTGAAGTAGTTGTTCAGCAGCTGTTAAAATGGTCTCAGAAAAAAAGAGTGCCTTTGTAGGGATCAGGTGTTGGTGGCACAAACTCAGGTTTGATGAGGACTGCTCTAAAGCTAAAAATTCCTTAATAGTAGCCTTGAAGGAGTACAAGTCTAAAAATGATACTGTCAGTTTCCAATGGATCAAAAAGATTATATTAAAATAAAAAACAAAACTTATAGCTAGAAAGAAGAAACAGTATCAAGGGAGGCTGTGGCAGCTGCAGGGAAATATTAAAGTTAAAAAAAGTTTCTTAGCAGATTATAGCCAAAGGAACAAAATATATAATATATATAATCATAATCCCTGATGTGTATATTCCTGAAGAAATACAGATTTTGTTTTTAAAGCTAAGTTTAACAACTTACTTGCATTTGCTAAGGAAAATTATGACTGTCTGCTAAAGAAAATTGTGTTTGTTAAATATCAAGCAGATCACAACCTCACCTTTGAAACTCAAGTAGGTCGTGCATATCCCCATTTAGTAATGGAAAGGCCCCTGACCTTGGTTTTATGTCCCCAGAAATCTTCAAGGAATTTACTGATGAGTGGTGTCCAATCTGACTCCCCAAAATTGATATAAATATTTTACAAGGCATCTAGCCTAAGTATTGCACTGGAAATATAGTCCCAAGTTTTAAAAATGATGATGAGTGAGAGTCTGCAGGATATTGTCCAATTAATCGTATGTGTGTTCCAGCCAAAATATTTGGAAAACAGTCATCTATATACATGGATCTCTGATGATAAAACATTTTGAGACAAGACCAGGCCAGTTGCAGAGAAGGCTATTCGTGTATGGGCCACTGCTTGCTGTTGTATTACCTGGTATCAAAATATGTGAAAAAGACAAAATCATTTATATGTAGCCTTCATAGATTTAAAGGAGCTTTTGATTCCTAAAAACAACTGAAATTATAGAAGAAACTGGCAGTAACGTCACCAAAGCTTTCCTGCAATTAATCATTGCTTACTATTCAAATATAGCCTCTAGGGTGTGTTACCAGATTGAGTTGTACCGCCAGTACATATGACACTGTATTTTAATATATGTACCCTGTTTATAATCTCTGCCCCATCAGAGTCCCCTCTCCAACTTGATTGATGTAATAATTTCACATTCCTTTTAACCTCAACTCCAGTCTTATAAACTCTACTGTGTCTGCTTTTCTTTAAGAATATGAACAATTTTTCCTCTGTACGAATGGGAGTCACTTTGGAGCCTTGTTTTCATGTCACACTTTCCCAAGGGTCTCTCCCAGAAGAGGGTTCTGTGTATGGTCCTGGTGGTTTTGTTTGCCTTTATTGTCCTTATTCTTTATGTATTTAATATCAAAGGTAAATGGTGGGGTGGGAGACTCCCTTCAGTCTAGTGGGAAAGTTGGTTTATTTTAATAGCAAAGTGCCAGATTTTTTAGTTTCTTACTGATGAGCATGTCTTCAAAAGAAGCCCCATTGTAGTGAATGGAGCTATTCCTATTATTAATGGTGTAATTCAGTTTAGTTTTGGAGAAACCTAAGTGATAGTCAAGTTTTAAATGCCTAAGTTGCAATTCAGTTTAAATGGAAACTTGCTCAGGATCACAGAAATTATCTGAGGTAGAGCAGGACTGGAATTCGCTACACTGAATCTCAGGCCAATGTGCTAACCCTTGTACCACACTCTTCAGTGTTTTTCAGTGAGTAAAACATTTAGCCAAACTCTCAAGTTCTTTTTCTTCATTTTTTTTGTTTGGGGAGGAGCAGGGTGGATGGGGAATGTGAGAGGTGATGGAAGACAAATTATGTTTCATCCTGGACAGATAACTCTGGCCACATGTCTCAAACAGCTCCCTGTAGTCCAGACCCATTTTCCTTCCTATTTATCCATATTTAGAATCATATAAAGTTAGGGTTGGAAGGGGCCTCAGGAAGTCATCTAGTGCAACCCCCTGCTCAAAGCAGGACCATCCCAGCTATGCTGTTCCAGCCAGGGCCTTGTTGAGCCAGGCTTTAGAAACCTCCAAGGATGGAGTTTACACCACCTCTCTAGGTAACCTGGTCCACTGCTTCACCAACCCTCCTAGTGAGAGAGGTTGGATATTAGGAAATTCTAACTTCCCTTGTTGCAACTTGAGACCATTGCTCCTTGCTCTGTCATCTGGTACCACTGAGAACAGTCCAGCTACATCTTTGGTACCCTTCATGTAGTTGAAGGCTGCTATTAAATCCCACCTCAAACTTCTCTTCTCCAGATTAATAAGCCCAGTTTCCTCAGCCTCACCTCTTAACTCATGTGCCCCAGCCCCCTCACCATTTTTCTTGCCCTCTGCTAGCATTTGTGTGTCTCCTTCTATCTGTGTAACCCTGGGAAGGTATTCACCGTTGTAGAGATTCTGTTCTGTCTGGAAGCCCAGTGCTACTGAGGTGTATTAAAGTAAAACAAGATTTGGATCTTATTCTCTTGAGAGCCATGAAGACAGTATAGGCTTCCTGTGATGAGACATCATTTCCAAAGCCATTGTTTTTAGCCAGTTGCAAACAGGATTTAGGAACATTAGAGTTTGATTATTAAAGCTAAAGTACAGCCAGCATCTGACTGAGCTAGGTGTGGAAAGCAGACTGCATGCTGGTAGCCAGTTTCCCTACAGTAAAGCAATGCTGTGCTGGGGGAAACAGAACTTTTCTTCTACTCTGCTCATATCTTAATTATTAGTTTGCACTTTCAGTCATGCTGATTTCTGATTTACTGACCTCTGCCCTCCTTTCCAGGCTCAAACAGGGAGGGGGTTGGGGACAGGGAGGTGATCTGTCAGTACACATCATCTAAAGAGGTGCCAGTGGTTGGCAGATGGACCTCAGTCTCCAGTGAAGCTTCAGTGCCTTGTTGACAGTTCTCAAAAGACCATTCAGGCCAGGCCAACCAGCCTTTTTAAGCAATACTCAAGTCAATTTATTGCTTATCTCCCAGGAAAGACATTAACTCTTTCACATCCAGCAGGTGCAATACCCAAAGGAGTTAAAGAAACTCAGGCACATGTCCTTTTTAAAGGAGATAAATGTTTCTGGTGTTCTCCACAAATGCCTAGGATACCAACTCTGAGCAGTCCTTGAAGTATGAGATGCAGATGCTGCTTAGTAGAGTCAAAGAAAGAAATTAGAAAAACTTTTAAAAATCTGTAAGCTGATAAGAAGTCTGCAGTTTATGAGGAAAGACAAAGGGTCTGTCTACCCTGAAGTCAAAGTTGGGACTGCAGCTAATGGAAACATGCCTGAGATAACTTTCAACATGCTAGGTGGTGCATGGGTAGCTGCAAAGTTGTGGCTGCATGGAGTTGAGCGTGGGCTACAACACCAGAAGCTGGGTGGCTGCATCCCCCCTGCAACCCCCTCCCAGTGCTGCCACCACCCACCCTGAGCACAGCCCAGCCTAGCCCCGCACTGGGAAGAGGCAGGCCTGCCCTGGCTGCAGCCTGCAGTAGCAGCCCACCCTTGCCCTCTGAGCAGATCTGGGAGCACACGCCCCCCCCCCCATGCCCTCTCAGGGTGTATGTAGCAGCAGGAGCTGCCCCACACTATGCTCCATCCCTTGCTCTGCCCTGGCTGGGCAGCACCTGCCCCTGCCTCACCGCAGACACCTCAATCTCCTCTCCCTTTCCCCCTTCCCCCACAACAGATGTATCAGCCAGATGCCACTTTGCACACTGCCCAGCTGCATACCAGAATTGAATCGGTATTGGCCAATATGGCTCATTAAAAATCAGCCTTCTGCATCGACCCCAAAATTCTCTATCGATGCACCCCTCATTGACATTTTAAAAAAGTCTTTAGAAATATAAAAATACTGAGTTTTGTCTTACCACATCAAAACAGTTTTGTACTTTTCTGCCTCAAAATATTTCTGGAAACTTTGATTCATGAGTGAAAGGATGAGATGATTTTTTCCCTTCACATCTTGAAACGAAAGCAAAATGGTGTTGAAACAATTCCATTTTATGGCCAGATCTGTCTATGTGGAGTCACGATTTCCGAGTCTGCCTTTGTTCTAATCCTCCTTACCTTATGCGTAGGGGACAATGAATGAGGCAAATGGTGGGTATTGACAGTAGAGTGACTGTTTGGATTAGCAGAAAATGTCCATATTTTGTATCAGTTATCTGAGAAAAAGGCAGTAACTTTTCTCAGATCTTATTGTAAGCAGCTGGTGGATATTTGTGACCATAACAACAGATTGGCCTTGGGTTTCAGCTGGGACCACAGCCACACTCCCTAAATGTAAACAGCTGTGTTTCCTACTGCAGCACCAAGTATATTATTGCTTCAAGAATTAAAACACTTAGCTCCTTTTCCTGCAGAAGCACATTTCTGAGTTTAGGAAACTGAAACTTATGTAGTTTTGTTGTCTAGGGAGAGCCATTGCTACAAAAAAACCCTATGGCAAACCTCAGAGATGAAGTTAGTTGTCCCCTCTGCCTGGCATGTTCCAAAGCCCCGGTGTGTATATGCTGTGGACAAAGTTTCTGCAGAGCCTGCATCACCTAGGACTGATTCATGTAACCTGGGCAGTACTCCAAGAGGTAACCCCACTCCAATTGAAGGGATCAAAGCAAGTGTACAAGTACTGTGGGGGGTGTAGGGACTCTCCTCCCCCTATAGAGCAGAGCCAGACCAACAATGGGGACTTTATTGTGTACCTTTTAATGAGGGAACAATACTGGGAACATAACTAGTATGAAGCAGGGGTGTATAGGGGACACTACAATTCCCTGAAGAGGCAGGATTGAACAAAGGTTAGACACTCACAATCATAGACCTCCAGTTAACAAAAGACAGGGTTAACCAAAGTGTAAAACACAAACAGCAGAACAAACAATACTGGTTGGTATTACTGAAAATACAAAAAGGCACAAGATACAAAATGTCAAGTGACAAGGAATAGAGGGCCTAGGTACCTGGAGAGGGAGAAAAGGGGGAAAACACAATGGTCCCTTTCCATTGCAAGAATTTCTACTTGTTAGCTCACTCACCCCAAGTCACCAAAGCTGCAACATGAACTTGGATCTCCCACATGATAGGCAGAAACTCTACCACACAACCACTAGTACTGGCACTACTCCAAGCTGCTAGGGGTCTTGACCTTCCTGGAGCCCTAGCCCCATGTTGAGCTGCCTGGTCTCTGATTTGAGGAGCTAGAAGGAGAGCCGGGAACCTCTCAGACCACTGTTCAGATCTTGCTGGATCTGGGGAGCCTCTCCTGCTGGTCACAACCTCTTGTAGGGGATCCTGGAGCCCAGCAGGATGCCTCTCCTGCCTCCCACACACCAGGCTGCTGAGGGTCCCACTGCTGCCTGCAGGTCCTGCTCCTTCAGGCTCTTCTGGGGCAACTGCTTCTGCCCTCACTGACTCAGCTCTTGCAAACTCCTTCCTTGTAATCCCTCACTAGTCTCTCCCTTGAGTCAGGGGTGCTGCCCCTTTTATCCCCCTCCAGGTGACCCACAGGGCCAATCAGGGAACATGGAGGGTGAGTCTCTGGGGCCTGATTGGTGAGGAAAGGGAATCCCAAGTCCTCCAATCATCTTTTACCCCTTCAAAACCCCTGGGCCAAATCATTACCAGATTGGTGAGGAAAGGGAACCCCAAGTCCTCCAATCATCGTTTGCCCTTCCAAAACCTCTGGGCTAGGTCATTACCAGCCAGCCGGTCACATTCAGATATAAGCTTCTCCTGCCCGCACTGCAGAACAACTGCCCAGCTGAGGAGTTTCAAGCAGAACCAGAGGATGGCAACAATGGCAGAAATAGCCAGCTTCCAGTCAGCCAAAGTACCCGGGCTAGGCAGCGTGTGTGAGAAACACCTACAGCCCCTGGGATTCTTCTGCAAAGAGGATGGAAAAAACTGTATACACAAAAGGTGCAATAGAAAGGATAGTTGTGTTGCAAATTCAGGGTTAAGATAGGCAAAACCTGCAGGATCTAGAGTGATATCCTGGTAGAGCTCTTTCCAATTCTTGGGGTTTTTTTCACTGCAAAAGAAGTGCTCCAGAGCGTGTTGGGTGGTGTGTTGCTTTCATAACCAGGAACAGGAGCTTTCTAACACTTGAAATGGGTTGGTGCCCTGTTGGTGCTTGCCTACCCTTAGGGTGGAAACCAATATCACGTGACATCATATTTGTGCTGCTTAAAAAATACTTAAGGAAAAAAAATGCTAGGCAAATGGTCCTTACCTTTTCCTGCCAAATGATAGGAAAAATAGGTGGTGCAGCAAAAGGTAGTAACGGGCTCTGCTGCTTTATCGAGGCAGACGTCTGTTATCATGTGGCCCTTTCCCTGCTGTAGGAGGGGGTCTGGGAGAGCTCAGAATTAAAGGGGCAGGGATTCTTAACTTCCAGTCCTCTAGGCCCCTGATGGCCTGAAAGTGTGACTGCTCCAAACTCGAGCTAGTGTTAACACCCAGTAACATGTTACACCTTGCACCAAGCTGCATACAAGGCCCTTTGTTATGCTACTGCAACAGGCTTCTGTCTAGGGAGCCGTTACAGCATGACAGCTACCACGCTCTTGGCACTGGCCTCCCTATTCCCCTCCGAAGCTGCTCCACGTGAGTGTTTGTCTGTGTCTTTTTCTTTCCGACGTAAAGTTTGCAAAGGTTGGGCTCAGTTGTCTCCCTACAGGAGCAGTTACATCCTCACAGGAAAAGTCTCTGAGCCACATCCTGTCCTGCTTGAAAGTGGTTAAAAGCTATGCCCGCCCCTCACTTCATTTATACTTCATTTTTCCCAAAACACAAAACCCTCTACCTTCCTTGGTTACACATTTTTAAAATTCACACGTGGGCTCTCGTGTATTAATGGGACCAAGTGACTTTCAGACTAATCTTCTTGGCATTGTTGATCACATTTCCTCCTACATTAGGATTCCAGCTCATCTCTTTTGTCTAATTCTCAGCATCTCACAAAGTTTAGTACTTTGACCCTCTTTCTTCCTCTTTGTTTAAAACAGGGCTTTCTGGAAATGTGGTCCAAGGCCTATATAATGGGGTGGACAAAATACAGTCTGCATCTGGCCCATGCAGGGGCTTTGTCTTGCCTGCAGTGGGTCCCTTGATCTCTCCTAGCTCAGGCACCACCCACCTGTGGCACGTCCTGCTAGCTCCTGAGCACTCAGTGGGCTGGGGCTGCTCTGCAGCTGGATTGCCTTTGTAGTCAGCCCAGGTGGTGGTGGCTCCTTCTGACTGCCACCACCACTGGCCCCAGCCCTGTGGTACCCATGGGGACCCATGTGCAGATCCCCAACCCAGCGTGTCCCTGTGCCTCTCTGGACTTGCCTGGCCAGGCTCAGCAGCAGAAGCAGTGATGGCAGCTGGGCAGAGTTCCTTAGCGCAACAGAAAAGCTGCTCCCATGCTGGGCTGCCCTGCATCTGCTCTGCACTGCCACCGCTGCCCCACTGGGCAGCCCAGAGGAAGTAGTGTCCCTGGCAAAGATGCAGGGCAACCCAGCGTGTGCTCTGGGCAGCTGCAGCAGGAAGGGCTTGGCAGCAGCGAGAGGGAGAGGACACTTTTTCCCCACGCCAAGGAACACTTTCTGCCCAGCCACCACTATCACTGCTACTGATACTGAGCCTGGGCGAGCAAGTCTGGAGCATGAGTGGGGCGCGCTGGATTGGGGCTGTGTGCGCAGGTCTCCACCGGCACTGTGGGGCTGGGGCCAGTGATTGTGGCAGGTGGAAGGAGCCTCCACCACCTGAGCTGTCTACAAAGGTGGTCTGGCTGCAGAGTCACCATCCCTGCTGCGTGCCCAGGGGGCGGCAGGATGCAAAACAGGCAGGTGGTGCAGAGCAGGCGCAAGGCAGGCTGGAGTCGGGGCTCCGTGCACAGGTTCTGGCTGGTCTGCTCCCACTGGGATGAGTCCAGAGTGGGCATGAGGCAGGACGGGCTGTGCACTGCTGGCAGTGGTGGGGAGGTGCTGCAGGATGTGCAGACTCTGGGCTGTTGCAGGGAAGAAGCAGGTGCTGATCAGCTTGGGGGTGTTGTGCAGTGGGGGCACACACCACCATACCCACAAACCCTCCTCCAAAAAGCTCACAACCACACCCTCACACACAGTCATACATCCCACAAACACTATACCTCCCACACGCCCCCAACAAACCCCACCCCCATACCTCTCCCCATATGCATCCCCCCAAACATACACCTGTGTGCCTCTGGGGGGAGCCCCTCTCAATGCTACATGCACACACCCCAATGCACACATGCACCCACACCCCCAACGCATATAGAAGGACATTTCTTACCCATCTCTTGATTCCTGTCTTTAAGGTGATAGGTTGCCAGTTCCATTTTTTTCAAGCACCTGTGTGGCTGTCAATTAAAAGAAATATTCTTCCTTTTATTACTTGGAGATGGCTAGTCTGAAATGACAAGAAAGGATGTCTCATTGAGGAGAGTGATAAGTCTGACACATTGATTAGTATTGAAACATGAGAAGCTTTGTATGTCAGTTAACCACAGTTACTGAAGTAGATATGGATGAATTTTCAACACTGCTATCAATAACTTAGCTTATATGTTTTGTGCATTATCTTTTGAATTCTTTTTACTTTGGATTGTATTTCACTGTAGAGTTCATTAGGTACCCATCACTGGGTTATCTTCTTTTTTTACTGACTTGTTCATGTCTCAAAAACTGATTTTTATTGGTGTGGTATAACTCTGAAAATACACACAGTAAAAGGAATTTGATATGCACCCAAAGCAAAAATAACTTTTTTTCCCTTTTAGGTCCAAATTCAAAGTAATTTGGAGATTTTGAAGGAAGACAGAAATGAGATTCTGGTTTTGGAAAAGAATGGTCAAAAGAAAGCCCAGGAACTGCTGGTAAGTAGCATTGCTGCTTGCTGGGTACATCTACACAAGCAATTAATTTGAAGCAATGAACTCGAGCACAATTTGCACTGCCCTTTACCTCCTGTCATCCCCAGGATCAACCAGTGCACCCCACATTCCCCGTCTATTTGGTGTGTGGCATTGGTGTCCTATGGCTGACCTCCTGGAGCAAAGTTGGGGCACAGAGCCCTAGCCTGCAGAGGGCAACCCATCTCTGGTTCGTACCTCACCTCCCGAGTCTCATGATGGTTTTATGACAGTTGGCATTACTGGCATTCACTCCCCCATTTTGGGTTGCAAAAGTCCCCAAGGGTAATGTTTTTCAATCTTCCTGGTCATCTAAGTGGCCATCTTTAGGTCATCTACAGGGCATTCAGAGCAATTCTATTCCTAGATGTGTAGCCCTGCACATATGGATAACATAGTCGCACAGATTGGTGACAGAATGGGAGACAGATCGCCTTTTCTCTCAAAGAGCTAAATGACTAGTGCAAGCTATAGAAAATGAGTTCTTAGTCCCCTCTCACACAAAGAAAACTTATACCTGGGACCCCTAACTTCTCAACCCAGCATGCCAACCACCATACCACAGCTCGGTCATTGCCCAAGTTCTTCTCTGGTGCTCACAAAATATAAAAATACTAGTACTTTGATCAGTTAGTACTGAGGGGAAGCTACAGAGAAATGCCTCTGTGTCAGCTGCTGAATTTTTACTTCTTATGGCACACAGGGTATGTCTACATGTTCATTAATGCACCTTTGCTACTGCACATTAAGTTAGCTAGTCTGAGGTACTAGATAAAAGCTAATGCTCACTAGCAAAGGCAAACTTTTTTTGCAACACTTAATACATTAGTGCATTAACACTGCTTTTGCTGTGACACTGCACATTAAGGTATCTTATGTAGACACACCCATGAAGAGTTGTATGAAGTGCCGTGTGAGTCCTGATCCTGACCTCACTTTTCTATTTTTTTTCTTTATTACAGAAACAGACAGAAAATCAGAGGCAGAAAATTGTATCTGAGTTTCTTCAAGAACGCCAAGTAGTACGTGAAAAGGAAAGACTCCTGCTCTCCCAGCTAAAAAAGATAGACAATGACATTTTAAATAGACATAAGAAATATACTGCTAAACTCTCTGAGGACACGTCCCGTATCAATAAGCTGATCTGTGAGATGGAGGAGAAATGTGAGCAGCCACCAAGTGAATTCCTGCAGGTAACATTGTGTTGAAGTAAACATTGCAACATGGGAAAAATTGACAACCAAGCGTCAGCGAACACAGGTTAAGTAAAAAAAGATTGTTTACCAATGGGCAAATCTACATTAGATGCTACTGTGCAGTAGTTACTGCACATTTATTTAGTACTTGTATAATCAAGTACTAAATAAATACACAATAACCGCAGTTAGTGTACAGTAGTGCCAGCAAATGCCTTTTTAGTGACACTACTGCACAGTAGCCTAATAACACTGTGCATTAGTGTGTTAGCATTGTTGGTACTGTGATGTGCTACTGTGCATTATTATTCAGCTGCTGTGCAGTTAGCACCTCATGTGGACATGCCTGCTGTCATGTATAGTACAGTAAAAGCTGCATTAACCGGCACTTTACAAGCTGGCATGCTCGATTAACTGGCATGCCGGCTTGTAAGGTAAAAGCCAAACCAGAAGTATCCACCGTGGCACTTCCAGTTTCGCCAAGTCCCCACAGCTCGAGGCATAGTGACCTGTGCAGGGCCCACCTCCCTGTATCTTGGAGCCCACAGAGCCCGCGGGAGGGGCAGCAATGCGGTGGGACGGGCGGCGATGCCCAGATGCGGCAGGAGAGGTGGCAGCCCAAACAGGCAATGATACCTGTTCAGGCCTCTCATTTAACCAGCATATTTTGTTATCTGGCACCCCCCATTCTCCATGGGTGCTGGATAACAAAGCTTTTGCTGTAGTTTGATTTCTAAATGGAGAATTGCAGATTTAAAGATGTCCCACATAAAAGTCCATGGTGTATAACCTCCAGCAGCATCAACATTGTCAGTTTTTTTAATTGCAAAGAATTTTTACTTTGTGGATTTTGTAGTTTCTGCAACTGCTCTTGCCTGGAATCTAATGTTCTTGTGTTGCTACATTACCTGTCCCATCCTCCGTTACTCCCTGGAGTGGAGGACTGGATGTGCTAAAAGCAGGTACCTCTTGTCACTGATTCCGGGGTTATTGTCAGTCTAGTTACCCCCTCAGTAAAATCCTAGATAAGAAGGATACCTTGGACTCTGCTGTGTAATCCATTGTCTCTGCACAGCTCATGTGCATGGGAAATGTGCACATAGAGCTGCTAGGAAGGGTAGAGGCCCCCAAAATTTAAACTGCTTTAGGGGACAGAATTCAGAGAAAGGACAAATTAGGTCAGTTTGTGAGAGTGAACTAATGGTACAGACATAAAAGCATGAAATAAAGCTGCTGTTTGCGTGTAAAGTTGCTTACTGAAGAGGACTAGTTCTGGTACTCTGGTGGGGATAACAAAGCAAGCGCTCCCACTCACACAGCAAGTAGGACTGACCTCCTGCTTATTTCTCCCTCTCCCTCTGCAGGACATCGAAAGCATATTGAACAAATGTATGGCTTCTTACTCCCAGTCATCCTACACAGTTCTGGAAGGGATTTGGGAAATTGGGACCAAATTAACAAAGGTAACGTTACTCTTCTTTCATTTGAGTAGGCTGCCAAAATTCAGGGTCTTGCAGGTTGTCCCAAATAGGAAAAGAAACTGGATGGAGCTGGGTATTGCTTTGATACAATCCCATTTATTCACAAAGTAGGTAGATAGTGCTGCTTCCCTGAACCAGAGCAAAAACAACACTATAGGAAATTGTTTCCTTGCTCATATCCCCAACCCTCTTTCATTTCAAGTCAGTATCTGGGGAAAAAGCTCTCAGGCATTCATAAACACACACACATGCACACTCCCTCAGATTCCCCCAACTCCATCCCAGTTCCTGCGTAACCAAATATATGCCTTTGTTTTCAATAGTGATATGTCTGTGTTTTTGACTGAAGCCTCTTATCCTTTCCTTTACCTATTCATAAGGAACAGTGTGCACCTGTACACACCACAGGTTTTAATCATTAAATAGGTTTATAAAATTTAAACTTGTGTGTTTTGGAGCATTGTGTCTCTGTTTGCATACACTAGGCTTTTGAACGAATTAAGCGTTGGAGCATCATGTCTGTGTTTGCATGCACTAGCTTTTCGAATGAATTAAGCCCGGTCTCCTGCCAGCACTGTAGGAGAATGGGACAGTCCAGCGCTGCCCCCTCCCATGCCAGGGCCCCTCACCCCATACTTTGTGCCAGTTTCTGTGCTGCAGGAAGCCAGCAAACCGCACAAACATAAAAAAGCAGAAACAATTCGAAAGTGAAAGCAATTTTGAAGAGGTGAACTACAAAACACTTACAGACATCTGGTGGACAAAGAGGCTTATTACACATCTTTGAGTGTCTGTGTTTGCACCCAGTGAATCCATGGGCGTGACGCTTTAATACCTGGTGAGCCAAACTACACTGTGTCCAAGGAGTTTTGCTTTAATGCACATGAAAGACTTTTAAAGTGTTCAGAAATCCTGCTTGTGCAAACAGAAACACAGTTGCAGCACATGAAAGGGCAAAAAACATGGTGTGTACATAGGCCCAGTAATGACCTCTACCAGCCGTCTCAAAAGTAGGATGTTGTTTATTAGGGTTACCATACATCCGGGTTTTCCTGGACCTGCCCTCTTTTTAGATCCTCTGATCTCCCTCTGGGTGGCTTTTTTAAATAGGATCAAATGTCCCAGATTTTGCCCTGCTCAGCCTCAAAGTTTTACCTAGCACTTCCTGGCTTGCCCTAGCAAGGAGCTGCTTGGGGCTGGGAGCAGGGCACTTGGAGGCAGGGCACACGCACATGTGGTTGGCATGTAGTAAGGGGTGGGAGCAGCCTGGCAGCTGGATACAAGTAAGTTTGTGGGGGTGGGGATGAGTAGCCAGTGCTTGGGGACTGTTGGTGGGGAGGGGCTATGCATTTGTATGTGTGTATGCATGTGTGTCTGTGTGTGAGGTGGGAGGGCAGGTCTGGGGCTGAGCTGCCAGCAGGCCAAACACTCCCGAGCTGTGGGGGGCGCTGGTCCTTCCCTCCATGGTGGTGGCACTCCCTGGGGATACCTGGGTGGGCTGCTAGTGGGCCAGGTGCTGCCCCAGCTCAGAGGCAGCACCCGGCCCAATCCAATTATTCCCTGAGCTCACCCGGGAGCAGCGCCCAGCAGACTTCCAGCAGGTGGGCTTGGCGAGTCTGCCCTCCTCTCCCGTGGCTGGGGGACGAGCTGCCAGCTGCAATGCATCACTGAAAACTAAACTACATCTGGATGTAGTTTAGTTTGCAATGCTGCAAACTCATGTGAACCTCTCCCCAAATTGACCTACATATAATGTGTGACACCATTAAGCCACACAAACGATATTTTTGTCATGTGTACATAGTAACAAGTGTACAAGTGCCCTAAAATTTACAAATCAGTGGGATTTTCCAGTTTGCTCACTTCAGACACTTGCATGTGGGGCTCAACCAGTGATGGTGAAGTAAACCCTTTCCAGAGGACAAAATGTTGCATGTGGAGGACAGTTTCATGCGCACTCTCTCTCTCTCTTTTCCAGGACATTGGTACCACCTGGAAAGAATACATGGCTCCTCCTACCTCTTCCTCAGCCTCCAAAATTTTGGAAGGGGTTTGGGGAGTAGGGAGCAGCTTTGTGCAGGTACCTATGCGTTTAAATATACAGGTGGGGACATTTAAGGCTGCTATGAATCCATAAAGAGACAAACACACGTGCCCTGGTTGCTATGGTATATGCCCAGTCATTCGTTATCCATGCAGGTAGGACTATGGATCAAGGAATGGAATCCCTCCAGGTGCATTAGTGCCTGAAATGCCATGTAAATGGCCAAAAAATGACCACTTACATGGCCAAGAAAGAACAAAATGTCTGACCCATGGAATATAACTACTGATGGCAAACAGAATGACTTCCAGAGGTCAACGACTTCCCACCATTTCTCATGTTAGACTAAGCTCCTTTCTCTTTCTTCCTCATTCCTAGAACGTCAAGAGCACCTGGAGTGGGTAAGTGATGTTTTTTTGTTCTTTCCCAGCAGAATACTTCAAAATTCCAGGATCTGAGATGAAAAGGTGTTTATATTTTCTAAGTACTATATTTCCTCGTGTACCACACACTGCTTTTCTCCAAAAATTAGCCCTCCAGTATTGGGATGCATGTCTTAAGCAGGAAAGCTAATTTCCATGCTGGAAAGAAAGCAGAGGGTGCTGTAACAGTTGCTGTAAACTCTGCTTCTCTCTTGGCTATGAGGGAGGGCATGAGTGCACTCTGCAGCAGCAGAGCTGCTGTTTTAATTGTTCCACAGTCACTGCCAAATTGGCATCAGCTTTTGACTTAGCAGCCAGGGTGAAGACTGTATATTGCCCTTACAGTCACCAGTCAGCCATGTCTCTGGAAAAAAATATTTTGCTTTTTTCTACCTTCCCACAACAAGGTGTGTGTCTTATTTGGGTATGTGCAGTATGCGAGAGAAAACAGCAAGGTCCGGAAAGTTGGTTTACAACTTTTTTTTTTAAATAAGAATATTTTCTTTTCTCCCCCTTTCCTCCCTCTCCCCCCCCCCCCTTTATTACCACTGAATGTAATAAAATGAATAAAGTGAATTTTTCTTATTTTGGTAAAGAAATAAAGAAATGGTATCGACTATTTTACACGTTTCCCATTCACCTCAGACATGATGAGGTCAGTGGTCACAGAGAAGCATACACTTGGAACAGTTTTAGAAAGAGAAGGGGAGTTTCACGCTGGAAATCTAGGCTGCTCAAAAGCACACAACAGCTGTTACACTGTGCCAGTTGTGTCTGCATGAGCAAGTAGCGGTACAACTGAGCTAAATCACCCACTGGCGATGGGTAGAGGGTGCAAGCAGGTGCATGTGCACCCCCTGAGCGTGGTAGTGCACCCCCAGCGAGAGGTGCTGCTGGTGGTGTCTGCGGGTGGTCACTGACCACCCATCATCGCTCACCACTACCCCCTTGACAGCACTACCGCCACCGCCTGCAGGACCTCATCATGAAATCACCCCAACTTGAAGTCTAAATGAAGCAGGGTTAAAGTTGGAGCAGTTTTGCTCTTTCTTTGTAATGCTAGGGGATCTTGCCTATATAACTGTTACAGCATAACAGTTATTATTGTGAGTGGAACAGCTTCTCCTCCTCCTCCCCTTTTGAAACTGCTCCTTTGTCTATACCCAGGATTTGCTCTGTTCAGATCCAGTGTCATGTTCAGTGGGAAGGGAGTGGCAACCTGAGGTGTTAGGGGCAGAGCCCAGTCCCTAGGAAAGGTTTGATAGCAGCAGTGACAAACTCCTTCAGCCACAGAGCAGCTCAGGGAGCCTCCCTCCCCCAGCTCTGTGTTTTCAAGGTAGTGAGAGGGAAAGTCCCTTCTCTGGAAACAGAGATGGGTCAGTGGCAGACAGAATAGATCAGCCAGGCCAGGGTGGAGTGCACAGACACACAATGGGAGAGATTTTATTTCCCTTTGGTTATCTAAATCAGCATTTCTCAATCCATGGGTGGCAACCCAAAAGTGGGTCGCAAGAATATATGAAATGGTTATGAACAAACTTTGAAAATGGATTCTCCTTTAAAGGAGAAAAGAATGGGAAACTGGCATTTCTCTTGCAGGCTGGTGAGTTCCAGCCTGTGAGGGGCTGCTTGGGTCCCCCCTGCCCCACACACCCAACCCCTGGTGGGCCGGGGGGTAGGGGCAGTGGGTCAAGAGTCAGGGGCACTGGGTCAGGACTGGCCAAATGGGTCCTGGCATTGGTGATGCATAGGGGGTGCACAAGGGTGCACATGCACCTCCTCAGATCAGCTGTGCACCCCCTGAAAGAGCCAGCTGCGAAACCAGAAGTGCCACCGGCTCAGTGATGGGCCACTAGGGGACCCCCCTGGTCAGCTATTGGACACTGGGGGGCCCCCACGCCCCCCCCCCCCCCCACATTTGCGATTTGGTGCCCCCGCAGACTCGGGAGGCACCAATCGTTCATGGGTCCTGGTACAAAAAGGATGAGAACCACTGATCTAAATGGCATCTTTTTAGGTGTGTAAGTGGTGGTTTTGGCCCTTTTGTGCAGGTAGGGATTCTGTTTCCTGTATAGTCCTGCGTGTGTAGATACTTTGCCTGTGCTGCAGCACAGCTGGGTGTCAGGGAGAAATGGGTGGTGGTAGCAGCTGCAGCTGACCTGCCTTGGACCAGACCTGGGCTATTTCAGCACACTGCCAGAAAACATTGCTCTTTCTCCGAACAGAAAACATTGCTTTGAACAGAAAACATTGCTGACTACTCTTGCGGGCAACTACATTGTATGCTCTTATTCCTCAGCTGGTAAAACTCCACATTAATATAAGCCAGGCCATTGTAATCTCTATTATGACAGGCACTCCATTCCCCTGATCCTAGTAGTTTGCTGCACCTTTGTCACGCCAGGCCTTAAAAACCAAACAAAACTAAATCCAAACCAAAGGTTACCACAAAAGGCAGCTGCTCATTAGGAAAAGTCAGAAACCATAATTATATTTGGCTATGGGACAGGGGACTCCCTGCCCTCAATGCTTATCATATTTACCAACAAGAACAGACTCACTGTGTCCCCTCAAGTTTTGGCATATTTTAAATGAAGAATCAAACAAAGGTAAATTATGTGGGTCTTTTTCCTTAGAGATAAAAAAAGGACTTTTGAGAATCCAGAGACTCTGTCTCCTGAATTGAAATGGGGCAACTGGGATTTCTCTGAACAGACCAGAATTCTACATAACTTTCTGAAGAACGTCAGAGGTAAAAACCAACGGTTTCACTTTTTAGGGAATCATAAGCAAAGCTGAAGATAGAGGCAGATGAATCCTTATATGTGACTTTACCAAGAGGTCTACCCCAACTTGGTATTTAAGTTACCATTGGTTATGATCTGGTACTTTTTCCTCCACGAATTACAGCAGGATGTGGAGAATTAAATCATAGGGATACTGGGCAACTACACATCTACACAGGTGCTTTACTGTGGAGCAGACTAATTTATAGCATCACCATCTACACATGCACCATTATTAGTCCAGTGTAAACTAATTTACTTCACTGTAGGATAGTCCTGTCAGACACAGGTACTATCCAATGGCAGAGTAAATTCATGTGATTAAACATATGTATAGACTCTGTGCTCAGGTTAGTTTACTCCAGCTCAAATTGTACCGAAGTATATTTAGTTGCATTCATTGTGCGTGCATTCACATCCCCTGAGTGGTAAAGACATCACTGACTTCATCCAGCCCATTATTTCATCCAGAGACTTTAATACCAGTTCAGGGGGATCTTGTTTTTTTGTAACTGGGACTAGAAAATAGTTTCATAGTTAGTAGGGTCGGAAGGGACCTAAGCAGATCACCAAGTCCAACCCCCAGAAATAAACTTTCATTCTTAGGCAGTGGGCAAGAAAGAGGGGCTGAGTGAGTAATTATAGTATTAATATTATGGTCGTTACCAGACACCCCAAGTGGAGGGCCCCACTGTGCATACCCAGAGTATGAATTCCTGTCCCAAAGAGTTTCCAGTCAGACAAAAGGAAGGAAAGGGAAACAAAAATACAAAGGGAATTGACTTGCTGAATGTCACACATTAGAGCTGGAGATGGGATATAACTCTGTACATCTGCTGGTATGATATATTATTGCCACTTATTTTGGAGATGGGAGGGAGTTTCTCCCCAAAATACTGTAGTATCTACCCAGCAGTTATGTTGACAACAATAACATTTTCATGGTACTGATAACATCCTGAGATCTCATTTCTCTTTCTCCTTATTCTTCCTTTAGAGTCTCTGGTGTCAGAATGGAACATGTACAAAGGTACATTTCTGGGATGAATGTGGATGGGCATAGCTTCATGTGGCTGTTTTTCTGCATGGAATGTTTTGGTAGAAGCAAGAGACATAAGTCTGCTAACACAGAAAATCAGTACTAACCTCATGTTTTAAACCAGTTATAATTAACAACAGCAGGAAGTCATTCACACCACTTAAAAACCCATCAGATACTTTTTGGTGAGAGCCCATCTTAAGAACTAGTAGTAGGAAAAGAAAAAAATTAATCTGATTGAATTGATCTGGTTGAGATGTCAGCCACAAGAGCACATTTCTCCATGCTGCAGTCAAAAGGTATTAAATCTTGGAAATAGAAGTGCTAGGCTAGAACAGTGAACTGAGATGATCATCTCACACTCAGTGGGCACATCTACATGAAATGGCACTGCGTAGTAGCGTTGGTGGCCACTAACCATGACAGCAATGCTACTGCACAGTAATGTCTCTCGTCGACATGCCCACTGAGGGTGAGATATTCTCTTGGTGGGTGTGTTTACCTACTCTGAACCAACAATATGGTAAGCCCTGTGAAACAAGTACTAAATGACTGTGCTATAACAACTGCACAGTCCACTGCTTGCGTAGATGTGGCCAGTGGGTGCATCTACACATACAATTAATTCAAAGCAATAAACTCCAGCACATATTGTGCTGATGTTTATTGCTCTTGGGTGCTACATTTGAATGTGTGCCCAGGACCACAGCATGTTGAGCCAGGATGTAGCAGCCCCAGCTGGCAGGGAGCCCAGGAGGGTCAGCCTGTCAGCCTGTGGCTGCTCCAACCAAGCTCAGTCTGCTGCACTGGGGCTGGCTGGGGCATAGGGGTACTCTATTGTGGGGCTAGCCAGCAAGCAGCCCCTGTACTGAAGCACCCTCATGCCCCAGGCAGCCAGGTCAGCATTTACACGTGTATTGCTGTGCACTAAAAAACTCTGCTGCAGGACAGTACTTGTATTTACAAGTACTAACCTGCTGAAGAGTTTAATAGTTTCCTGCAGCCTAATAGGGATGCACATGTAGATGCCGAGACATTTACTGAGGAGCTAATTAGGCTGCTCTACAGTAAACATCTCATGTAGACGCACCCAGTAAGGACTACAGAAGTGGGTATTCTTTCTTCCAGCACTCCTGCTTAGGGATGTTCTACGTATGAGGTTTAAGTGCTGCTCTGATGGGATAGGGTTCTACATTTGTGGACCTTAATACTCTCTTGTGAATCCATATGTGGGAAAACAAATGTCTGGAGAGTCCACGTGGGTTTCTTGGGGGGAGAGAAGTAAATTTTGATGCCAAAGACTCCAGTGACCTGATCCAATCTCCTTTACCTGGAAGCCTGTGAGGGAAAGTGCTTTACGGTCCACTGCAAATGAAGGCACCACTGAGGCACATCCAGGAAGAGTTCAGTGAGTAGGAGATGAAGTGAGTGATTCCTTAAGTAATTCATCTTGTGGCATGGCTTGGATGATGCTGATCTATGTCCCTGATGACCATAGGTCCAAGCCCATATTTTCTGGATGTATGAGGCTTATTTTTGGTGTATTTCGAGTCTATGAAACAAACCAACAAATTAGGATACTTATATATGTCAAGAATATCATTAGCTTTCCCCACAGCCCAGCTAGAGTCTAGCACCAAGGAGGAGGGGTCTCACATACAGGGATCTGCTGGGCCATGATGAGGACAGGCAGAGTGAGCTTCTATATTTTCTATAATACCTGTTGGAGAAGACCCCGTGTGCCCAGGAAGTCTCCCAACAACTTCCCCATTTCATCAACTGTTGTGTGTGAACCTTGCTCCCTTTCAGAATTTCAAAAAGAGAAAGAAATGCACACATACTCTCATGGCCATCCAACAAGTAAAACTCATAGGCAAATCCACTGTGACCGAGGAGATAAGATTGCCAAGGGCCTAGCATTGCTACGTGCTCTTCCAAAACCAAATACTTGCATTCCCAAAACTGAATGAGAAAGCAGAGAATCCAAAATCCTAAACCCTTTTCCAGAGGAATTTACATACCAATAGTTTATATTCTGGAGGAGGAACATCACTGCACCTTGTCTGGCAGGGTGAGGTAGTTGTAACAAGGGAAATAGTTTGAGTCACAGCCTTGGCCCAAACAATCTTCCCATCTATGACTGACCTGTCTCTTTTAGGACAGTGACTCTCCCCCAACAGTTTTAGGGTATCTCAGAGCTGCTTCCCCTTCAAAGATGGATAACACCTGGAAGAAGAAAGACTCCTTGATTGGCTCTACTTTTAGGGCAAACTGTCAAATGTAAGCAAACTATACCCCAGGGCTAAACTCTGCTTCTGATGCTCCGATTCTCTCTCTCTCTAGAAAATGTGATTCTGGATCCAGGCACACGAAACCTCATGATCAGAAAACTGTGAAGTGGCAGATTTCAGACTTCCATTTTAAAGAAGAGATGGCAAATTCCTATACTGTGGGCAGTGAAGGATTCACTTCAGGCAGACATTACTGGGAAGTGGAGGTGGAAGTGGGGCAGGGTGGATGTATTTATTTAGGAGTTGTTAGAGAGTCTGTGAAGAGAAGAAGAGTGTTCATGTGCAGCCCTGAGGAGGGGGCCTGGGGTGTGAATCCATTGTCTTCCTCTTGCCAAACTCTCACTTTTTCTGTAACTAACATGCTCTTGCCTTGGAGGTCCAAAAAGATTGGGGTTTCTCTGGATTGTGAAGAGGGACAGGTGGCATTTGGTAATGCTCATACAAAGGCTGAGATTTTTCCTTTTCCATGACCCTTCTTTGGTGGGGAGAAAATCCTTCCTGCCTTCTTTCTTTTTGGACCAAACACAAAAGTCAGACTGTGTCCATAAGACATACAGACCTGGGGGAGGGAATGAAAAGAGATGGAGGAAACCTCTGTATATCTCTTGTCACCTATGAAATCAACTTCTGCAGTTTTCCATTCTAGTCTCTATAACTTGGAGAAATCCCATGTTTTTGTAGAAAAGTAAAAATCTGAAAGCCTACTGGGCAATGTGTGTCATAGTTCCTTCTCTGTACTTGATCCATGCAGGATGCAAGTCTTCTATAGCTTTTACCTATGGAGTATAGCAGTTTAGTTAAGATTGAACAGATTTAGTGCATTTAAGTCTGAAGGGTCTGGGTTCTAGCCTTAGTATACTAGCTAAGAGGATTGTCCTTTTATCACCATAATAGGAGAGCTCTCCTTGGCTGTATGTCCTATTCTGTGGGACCCTGACTGGTTCAGTAAGTGAGGGGAAGAAGACTGACTCATTTAGAGGCATTAGTCAAAACCTTGTATTGTTGATTCCTTGCATTTATAGAATGCTTTCAGCATAAGATAAGGTGTGTGATTATGAACATATTCCCAGAATGCCTTTTACTTATACTATGTTGGTATTAAAATTATAATACACATTTGTGCTAGATGCAGAAACATGTGGGAAAGGCAAGACAAGATGGATCCTACTGATGTTCAGCAAGCACGTACTTTATACCAGGTCATAGTTCAGAGAAGATGTATTTGGACTTTGCTGAATTTGAAATTAGATAAAACATAGTTTTTCAAGATTTTGAGGGATGCACCTGGCATATTTGATTGGTTTAGTTGTTATAAACAAGTTTGGATAAATGAAGGTGTATTAGCAGTTTTAATTAAACTTGTTCCACTCCAATAGCAGTATCTACTGCTGCAATGTACTCTTTAAAATTGCTAATGTTTAATTTTACATTTTGCTGATTGATCTTTTTTTATAGTCCTAATCCATAATATGGTTGATCTTCCTCACTTTGTCCTCTGAAGCCCTTCGAGTTTCTCTTTTATTCAAGATAAAAGAAGACAACAAAAATAGAAAGGTTCCAGGAATCCCAAGGGCTCAGACACACCATGTTAGTCTGATGTCAATCAGAAGGCAAGGTAGATATGTACTTTTATAGACTAAATACAACATATACAGATAGAGACACAAGCTTATGTGAATGCCAAAGTCACTTCATCAGATACAGTGAATGATCAAACCGTTAATAATTCATAAAGAAGTGACCTTGGGTTCATAAAAGCTTGTTCTCTGTTACTTAGACTGTAAAGGTGCTCTTCCTTACCGCTGCATTTTGTATTCAGTATCTTAAAAGAGCAAACTGCATATATGGAGATTGTATTCTTGTATCCATTGTTCTAAATAAAGTCATTTAGACTGAAAATGCATGGCTGCTTTTTCTGTATGGACATATCCAAAACCAGTGAAGATGGGTTTATTAAAATACAAGAAAGCTCGAATAAACTCTTTGGGTTTTCATGTTCTGGATGTGCAGCACAGAACACTGGAACAGAGTTGCTCTCTTCCTTTACCAGTGAGGCACCTACGGGACTGGAAGCGACTGGCCCTCAGAGAATGAGAAGTGGTCATGGCATGCCTTCTAGGGGGTCGCTTGCTTGGGATTGCTGTGGCCTTGTCTGGTCTCTGATAACACCCCATGAAACCAGCCCAGGCTTGGCTTCTACAGTAAGGGGGGAGCCCAGGCTCCCACA
Source organism: Alligator sinensis (assembly GCF_000455745.1). Taxonomy (NCBI): domain Eukaryota; kingdom Metazoa; phylum Chordata; order Crocodylia; family Alligatoridae; genus Alligator; species Alligator sinensis. The sequence goes on along the minus strand of NW_005843147.1, from coordinate 141,943 downwards.
TTCTGGGACCCGGACATTTTGGTCTCTCATCTTCCATGATCCTCCATGGCCCTGATGCAAGCAGCTAGCATCCCGTTCCACTCCTCAGTGAGGGACTTCACCTCCTCTTAAGATGATTCAGTCATCACAGAAGACAGTCTCTTCAGTGAAGGCATTTATTGGTAAAGGCCAGCCAGCCAGAGGTTCTCTGCCCCCTCCAAAGAGGTTAAGCAGTCCTCTACCCCGAATCCAGTACGCATAGTTGTGGGCACCTCAGAGATACTCCAGCTTCTTTTTAAGAGTTCAATTAATTGTTTTAGCCAATTAAACACCAGATCCAAAAGCCAATATATCTTGTCTGTACTGCCCTTTTCTTATCAGTTTAACTCAGCAGGCATCTGTGCAGATGTCCCCATAACCCTTGTTCAGAAGAGCTCTGAAACCACTTTTGTGATCATGGTATCTCCCCAAAATACTCCCATATTCCAATACTCCACTTGTTTTTCTCAGAGGACTTGTTTCTCTGTCATACTTATCACCTCTGGATGCCTCTTGGGTGTCCCGCATCTCCCTTCTGAATGGCTTTGTTGATATATGAACAAGGCTCGACTGATGCTATGGGTCTTGCCAGCCCTGCTTTACCTCTCCAGTCTCTGTGCACAGGCTAAAGAAGTAAAATGAGTCACACAATATTATAACAACTTCAACAAAGTTAGCACAGAAATATCACAACAAAACCTCTCATCCATCTCAGAAGGTGAGAGGGAAAAACCCCTCAATGGTAATAACAGTCAACTGGAAACAGAGGCAGCAATTCTCTCTTCCCTCCCCTCCTCCCCAGTACAGCCAAAATCTAAACACAGAAGCCACCAGATAAACTTTAAGCCACTATCAATTTCGGTAACATTTGGATTATTATGCAGAAACAGATTAAATCAAGATAATTTGAATGGGGTATTGACTGAACAGTTTAAGAGTTTTTTGGGTGTCCCCCCCCCCCAAGGAAGAATGGTTTTCTCATCACAGCAAAATTTGCCATGGAAAATATTTATTTTGAAGTTTTTAGGGGGATTATTTGTCAAAACAAATGAAAATTGACACTGCTTCCTCCAACCCCTCCCCCCACCACCAACAAATAGTATTTCATAGATTCATAGATTCATAGACATAAGGGCTGGATGGGACCTCAGAAGATCATTGAGTCCAGCCCCCTGCCCCAGGGGCAGGAAGTCACCAGGGATCATAGGATCCCAGCAAGATAAACATCCAAATGTTTCTTGAAGGCATTCAAAGCGGGTGCTTGAACCACCTCCGGCGGCAGGCTATTCCAAACCTGGGGGCTTGGACAGTAAAGAAGTTCTTCCTTATGTCCAGCCTGAAACGGTTTCAAAGCAATACAACATTTCTTGGTTTCCAATTTTTTCCTCAAATTTTTAGAAAAGTTCCATAAAAAAACCCATGGAAAATATAAAAAAGTTTATGAAAGCAGAAGTTCAAACAGTTCTGCATGTCTCCATATATACAAAACTGGATTTGAGGCTGCATGGATGAGCAACCTTCAGAGACTGTCTTAAAAGAATGCACGTTCATGTTTTAATTTCCTTTAAAAAAAAGTGAGGGGTCTATTTTATGACTAAGAAGGCAAGAAAGGGTAAAATAATATGCTGTTAGCTGTGGGAGAATATCAATAGTCACTTAACTTTCCTGATTGTAGAATCATGCATGTAATTAATAATTCCTTCTATTAGTGGACTGATTCTTAGCAGGTGGCCACCCTTGGCTTATTGGACCAGGGTCTGTCATGATCCTAAGGCCTCCTCTGTATGTGTAAGTGCCCCCATTCTAGGGATAAGGATTTTCTTATCTCTAGAGATGGATCCTACTTCCCCCAAGCTTCTCCCATTGAGATAACGGGGAATGTGCACTTCCACTATGTGACTCGGAGACAATTTGCCCTTAAATTGGGCAGCCTGCATAGACTCCAGAGGCACTGTCTCTATCAGAAAGGCACACCCCTCAGAAAGACATGCTCCCGGTCAGCTCTTACTGGAGTGCTGGAGCAGGCAAACATGCAGGTAGCCGCTGTTACACAGCGCACAAGGTCACTGCATCACTGGCAGTCACAGAACACATGGGCATCTCCTTATTGCATTGAAAAAGACCTCTGAATTTTCACATGGAACCAGGCAGCTCCTGAATTGTTACAAATCTCCATAGGCAGCTTAAAAACATAACTCGGCCTGAGATCCAGCTTTGCAGGGAATTGCAGCGGGCACAAAGGAAAGGCTCAGTGTCAACTCCAAGTCCATCAGTCCCCTATAGCATCCGAGTCCCCAGCCAGACAGCTCAGAGGGGTCAAGCTTTGGGAGACTTCTGTAGGTAGTGAGGGAGAGGTGTGACAGGGTCTAGATCCAAAACAGGGGTTTTCAAACTTCATAAAGTCACAGAACCCTTTCATATCAATTCTGCCACAGCACCTGTCCCCTGCTGTAAGCAAATGTGCCCAGGAGGCCTCCCCCAGCAGTGCACCACCTTGCTGCCCTATCTGTCATTACCCCAGTCTCTTTGCTGAACCCCTGATGACGTATCATGGAAGCCCAGGGTCCCATGGGACATAGTTTGAAAAGCACCGATCTAGAAGGGCAGCCAGCCCTGCCTGCTGATGAAGTGAAGATGGGGTGGAGGGTCATGCCCCTGGGTGGACCCCAAATGGAAGAATAAAAAAGGAGAAGCTGAAAGAGAGCAGCAAGGGTACAAAGAGCTATGGAAACTGGAAAACCTTGAGATTCTGAAGGGAGAAAGGTAATGGCATGTTTGTTTGCTTCACCTTTGCTGAGGAAGGCTTTGAATAAAGGTTCTCTTAGGAACTTGGAAAGAAACATGTCTTAGGATCACAGGAGACCAGCTGGAAGGGGCAGCTCACAGGGTTACACCATGCCTACTTGAATCCAAGATGAGTTTTTTTCCCCCATTTAACATGGGGGAAACACCCTCATCTTGGATTTGAGTACAAAGTGGGAGGTAGGTGGGAACAGGCAGCTGCTGCAACTCCAGGTCTGGCCTCAACTTTGGGTCAGATTTGGAACTGCAGGTGCTGCCTGACCCCATTGCCTCTGCCCCACTGACTGCCACCCCACCAGAGCCTCAGCCCTCTCCCTGCTGCCTTGCCCACATCTGTCCCCCCACTGTCTCCCACCACCCTCTGGCCTCTGCCACCCACTTGACCTTCCCCACTGCCGCTTACCCTTACCCCAGCTCTAGCAGACTCTGACCCTGCTCCAGCCTGGGGCATAGGGTGTGTGCTTGCTCTGGTCCCAGCCTGTCCCAGGAATAGCTGATGCAGCAGCAACTCCAGCTGGGCCTGGCGTCCAGGCTGGAGCTGCTGCTATCACTGCCACTGCTATCAAGTGTGACAACCTTTTTCACAGAAAAATCCCTCACTATCTGACCTTACAGTTTGTGTGCTGCACGACATCCACCCAATAGCTTACAAGGTGAGCTTGGGAGCAGAAAGTCATTAGCTAATTAGCAGGGACTTAACACAATGACATAACAGCCCATTATATCTATCTGATACTCCTAATCCCTGCACTTCATGGATGTTTATGTCCCTCATATTGTTCCTCCTTTATCAGGTTTTTACTACATCACTCCTGCCTTCTGGCTACTTGATCATGATCATTTCATTTATATCCTGTTTTTGTGTACATAAGGCAAGGATTTCTTAGGGTGATATTTTTTATTGGACCAACTATGTAGTGAGACAGGCTGATGACATCTGTGCTTGCAAGTACCATGCTTGTCGGGGAGCTGGCTGATGTTTTGGATTATGTTGAGGAAGTTTGTGGTGTGTTGTACAAAACTTGGTCTTTGAGCAAAAAGTAGTTTCAGGATAGTTTATATCAATCCAGATAGCTCTTCAGTGAGGGTACCACAGTTAGATATGGTGGGCCGGCCAGGGTTACCCTGTTTGTGGATCTTTGGGAGAATACAGAAAGTTTCTGTGGTGAGAGAGTGGGGGATAAATACAATACATTTTTTCCTGGAGCTGGCATGGGAAGGCTTTGATGATATTTTTTAGTTCCAGAGTGAATTGTGGTGCGGGGTCTCCCCCAACTTCCATATAGTATTTTGTGTCAGAGCTGTCTGTTGATTTCACTGATATAATCGTGATGGCTGAGGATGACTATAGCTCCACTTTGTCCATTGGTTTGATTACCATTTTGTTGTTAGATCTTAAGGATTGTCTAGCTTTTTATCTATAAGCTAAAGAGGTTGTCCTGCTTCTGGCTTTTGTTCAGGATGTGGCTGTTAGCTTTCTTCTTGAAACAGTCTATGTAGTAGTCCGATGTGTGGTTACATCCGCTGGCAGATATTAGGATAGCTTGCTATATTTAGCTTTAGTTGAACCTGCTTGAGTGCGAATTACAGTATTATTTGAACATTTATTTTTCATTTTTGTACCTGCATTGCCAGCTATAGCCTTGGGCTTGCCACAACTTTGTGTTCTTGTGTTTATCAGTGTAAGAAAGCAGCTTATACTCTAACTTTATCAACAAAGGCATGTAGAACGTGGGCTTTGTTACTAGCTTAAATTAACTGAATTTGGCACTAACCGACTGAATCAGAGGGATGAGTTGATTGGATACATTAATGAAAAGTGATAAGACAAGACCATTTGAACGGTGCCCAACTGCAAAGCCATTGGGATTTCTGATTTTCTTGGACAGATCAAATTAGGAGGCCGGAGGCATGCCTAAATTAAGACACCACTAAAAGACTGAATTAAGATGCGATGAGTTTGTTGGAAGAAAAGAATATGCTGACAGGATAGAAATGAAGAGTCATCAGAGGAGTGAAGTTAAAGAAAAAGCATAAAAAGGAGCAACAAGGAAGGTAAGTGTATTCATCATCTATCCAACAACATCGGGACCGTGCCAGCCAAAAGACCACCCAGATGACCATGCTCTACTTTCTGGAA
>NW_005843147.1:128712-136973 GCF_000455745.1 Alligator sinensis | reverse complement strand
TGGCAATCGGACGCTGTAATGGAGTAACATCTTGGATTGAATTAAATCATTAGCTTAAACATTTTCATCTCTATGTATACAATTTACCAATATAACATTTCATGCATTAATAAAATAGAGATTTTAGTTAAGTTGAATTCGTGTGCTCCATCTGGGCTGGTTGAGCTTTAGTGGTCCTTTAGCACTGTCTTCTGGACAAATTGGTGCAGTAACAGAGGTGTCCAGTCCAATGTTTTATTATCGGTTTTTCCTCAGTTGTAGCAGGGGGTTTCATAGATTTCATAGATATTAGGGCTGGAAAGGACCCCAGAGGATCATTAAGCCCAGCCCCCTGCCCCAGGGGCAGGAAATCAGCTGGGGTCATAGGATCTCAGCAAGATAAGCATCCAAATGTGTCTTGAAGGCATTCAAAGTAGGTGCTTGAACCGCCTCCGGTGGCAGTCTATTTCAGACCTTGGGGGCTCGGACAGTAAAGAAGTTCTTCCTTACATCCAGCCTGAATTGGTCACGTAGGAGTTTGTGACGGTTTGACCTTGTCATCCCTTGGGGCACTCTGGTGAACAGACGTTCCCCCAGATACTGGTGGTCACCCCTGATAAACTTATAGGTGGCCACCAGATCACCCCTGAGCCTGCGCTTTTCCAGGCTGAAGAGTCCCATGGCTCTCAGCCTGTTGTCATAAAGTCTGTTTTCCTGACCTCTGATCATGCGCATGGCTCTTCTCTGGACTCTCTCAAGCTTCTCCACATCCTTTTTGAATTGTGGAGCCCAAAACTGGACGCAGTACTCCAGTTGCAGCCTCTCCAAGGCCAAGTACAATGGGAGAATGACGTCCTGGGATTTGCTTGAGAAGCATCTCTGGGTGCCAGCCAGTGTTTTGCTCGCTTTACTAGCCGCAGCATCACATTGAAGGCTCATGTTCATCTTGTGGTCAATGATGACCCCCAAATCCCTTTCATCCATAGTGCTAACCAGCGTAGCACTGCCAAACCTATAAGTATGCTGCCGGTTTTTCCTCCCAAGGTGGAGAACCTTGCATTTTTCGGTGTTAAACACCATCAGGTTCTTGTCTGCCCATTTGCTGATCCTGTCAAGATCCGCATGGATCACCCTCCTGTCCTCATGTGTGGATGCTTTACCCCAGAGTTTGGTGAGACCCCACAAGGGGAGGTGGCCATGGTCCCGGACCCCAGAGCCTGAAAAAGTGACAGGCAGCCCCTGCAGCTGAGAGACAGAGGCTCCGTCTGCGTGGAGCCCAGAACCAGGGCTCCGTCTGGGTGGAGGCCTCTGAGGTGCCAGGAGGGGGCCCGCAGACCGCGAGGGGACCCTTAGGTTGTGGCGCATGCCCATCTGTGTTGTGCTGCTGTGAGGGCGGCTACGGCTGGGACTGGCTTCCCTAGTGAGATGCTCTGGCAGGGTCTCGGGACCTCCCGCTCACCCTCCTGCGCAAACTCCATGCTAACTCGCGCGCCAGGCAGACAAGTGCGCCTGCTTGCGCAGCCTGTTCGCGAGGCTCCTTTCACGTGGCTCCCTGGGGGTTGGGCCAAGTAGGAGCCGGGGGGCATGTCCCTCCCCAGCTCAGAATCACCTGCCCCACAGCTGTCTGGGGTTGGGGTCCCTCCCTCCCGCTGTGGGCCCCACCTACCTCTGGCTGTGCTGGAGGTCTTGGAGGTCCCCGCAGCTGTCTGGGGCTGGGGTTGTTGGAGATGGTAGTCTTCTAGCTGTGGAAGTATTCCTTCTGGCAAAGTCTGTGGACAAAGTCTTCTGATTCTCCACCTATTAGCATCTTGTCAATTTTTTTTCTCTGGGCAGAAGTTCAGGCCTTTGGAGAGTACATATATTTTAGAATGGGTGTTGTGATAAGTTGCTGGTGTTGGTTTTTTGAATACTGATTTCCTCCTGTGTTACTGCCTGTGTGCTGCCTGGGAGGTGACTCCTCTTGTGACAGCTGATTCCATTATTTTTAAGTTGAATGGCTCTCATCAGGTATTTTTGGTAGTATGTTTGGGTCTGCTTCTTTGCCATGTCTCCAATCCAACCTTTTATATGACCTGTTCCCCATATTCTGCTTAGACCACTGCTTCTAGTGTTGGTATTGCCAAATCGGGTGAGGTGCATAGTGGAGCTACAGGGCATCTCATGAGATGATCCATGTTTTGCTTCTCCTGACAAACATATTGGTTGGTTGCATAGAGGCTCCATGATTTCATGAGAAAGTTGTATCTTCAGAGACCCACTCTTAATCTGTTCAGGCTCCACCATATATGCCATCTGTAGTTGGAGCCAGCTGCTAACTACTCACTGTGGATAATTCCTTGTCAGCTCCATTCAACAGCTGTGTCGCCTAGTTTCTCCCATTCTTTGTGCCAAAGAGTAGTTTGGGTATCCTGCATAGCAGTCAGGTACATCTCCAAGTTAATGACTCTTAGTTTAGCAGCATGAGTATCTTCTGTTTAAGTTGATCTCTTCTGGGATAGGTTTGGTGAAGAGGAGGTTTCTCAGTTTTTCTGAAGTTCTCCTGCGTAGCTGTGTTGTAGATATGGAGTTATGTTTGTTAGGCAGAGGGCTGCAGATGATGAGTCCCCTTGGGGTAATGTTTGTTTCTTGCACTGGTTTAAGAATAAGATGTCATTGGGTGCATCTACATGAGACGTTTACTGCAGAGGTTCCTAATTAGCTCTGCAGTAAACATCTCACATCTACATGTGCAGAGCTATCAGGCAGGAATGAATTAATTAACTCTGCAGCAGAGTAGTATTTGTAAATATAATTTCTATCCTGCTCTGGAGTTTTTTTATTCTGTGGCACTGAATGTGTAGATATTGGAGGGGCTGACTGGGGCACAAGGGTGCTTTGGTGCAGGGGCTACCTGCCAGCTAACTCCATGTTGGAGCATCTTCATGCCCCAGCCAGCCCCTCTGCAGCACACTGAACCAGGCTGGAGCAGCCTCAGGCTGGCAGGCTGACCCCTGGACCCCCTGCCAGCTGGGGCAGCTCTGACCCAGTTCAACATGCTTCACTCCCAGGCCTACATGTAAACAGCATGCCCAGGTGCAATAAACTCTAGTACAATAAGTACCAGAGTTTATTGTTCCACTTTACTTGCATTTGTAGATGCGCTCACTGTGTAACCTGGCTTCTTTTTTCTTTAGACTGTGGTTTTTTTCATCATAAGCTGCAGATTTCAATATCTTCCATGTTACAGTTGTGTCAGAGTGATGCAGCCATGATGGTCCAGATGTTTACAGAAAGAGTTTTTACCCAAGTTTTTGTTCCCTCTGCTACTTTGGCCCTGCTGTGTTTGCTTCTCTCGCATAAGACCTGAGGAAGGCTACTTTGATACCAGAAAGCTTTCCTATATCTATCCCAACCATGCAGTTAGTCCAATAAAAGATATCACCCACAACTATTCTTGTCTCTAATGTTAACTATTTGATTCCTGAGCATTTTAGCTGCTGGTGTGGCCCAGGGGTAGGAATTAAATCATTAGGGGTGAGAAAGAAAAGTTGCTCCTAGGAAGGTAACACACAAAGAAAAGAATCTCAACAGCAGAGAAAGCGAGAAAGGGAAAAGAATGTAGGATTGATTAAAATCTATTTATTTGATAATCTATCTATCCATACAGTAACAGCCTAAGGCTGTGGTCTCTGAGCAAACCTCCCACTGAATTAGTCACAGGGGAACTATTGTGGATAGGCATGAATATGTAGTCCTGAATTTCTGGCATAGTCTATAATGAAATGTAAGATTCACTCTGCTTTTCAAACTAAGGTTGCCACTCCCAGTGTAGGCACAAGGCAGGCTGAATTTGCACCTTATGAAGTGACTAAATCAGAACATAAGTTTTCACAAGCAGCGGGTTTACCCCTCTCCAGTTCAATAAAAGACCACTGAAAATATTTAAAGGCCAATATTAAAAAAATACAACAGCAGTCTGACAAAGCCACAATCTCCCTTTGAGGAACATAGTACTAACAAAGTAATTTGCTAAAGGAAAATATCAAATTCCCAGCTTTTTAACATTTTGCCACTTAGAAATAAGTGAGTAAGACTTCTTTTCCAATAAAAAATTATTTTAAATGACAGTTAAAAATGTTTTTTTTTCAACTCAGCATTTTCCTATAAAGTTTCATTCTAGGGCCATATCAAGTGGAAGTGTCTGTTTTGAAAGGAAAAGCTTTATTTTGTTTCAAGTAAATATCCTTTTTTTTTTCAATATCAAAATTTTTAATTTTGGCTGCAAATTCCAGCCTGTTTCATGTTTACGTTTCTTAATTCAAATTGTATAGACAGCTCTGTTCCATGAAATAATTACACACACGCAATAATTTTCCTCTCTTTTGTGATAAAAAGCAGCGTTAACATATCAGAATTTCTGACCAGCTGCCCCTGAATTGAAGGAAGATGTCTATTTTTGGGCATTTTCAAGTTCCTTGAGTAGCGATCCCCCCTGAGGTGATGAAGCTGCTGCTGTTACCAGCCCCGCCAGGCCCCACGTGCACTGAAGCAGCCCCAGCTCAGCAGAGACTGTTACTATATCACTGGTCCTCTCCTTCCCCATTTCCTTCTCTCTCCTTCTTGGAGATAAACCTGGAGTGGGAGAAAGGCTGGGAAGCTTAGCAGGCACAAATACAGCTAGCTAAGTGGGGAAAAATAATCCCAGTCAGCCTGGGGCTTTGAAAGGGACTGCAGGCTGCTCTGGGGTGGGTATTGTAGGGTGTCTTTTGGTGAGTGTGTTTTGTGCAATGTTTTTCCACTGTAGGGAAGGAGATCAGGAATGGAGACAGCTGTGCCCCCAACACCAACACTTTTGAGAGAGGGAGGCATAGCTTAGAAGGGGCAATAAAGGTGTGTGTGTCAGGGAAGTGGGCATGAGCAGGGATGGGGGAGAGCCTGGGTGCTGGAGGGGAGTTGTTTTCTTTTCAGAGGTATTGAATGTGGATTGGGAAGCCAGGGTGGGAGTGCTCTCCTAGGGCAGAAGAAGGGATGTCACAACTCCTTGCTTTTAAACTTTTTGAATTGCTTTGGAAACTTTTTTGGGGGGAAGTGTTCTTTTTTTAACGTAGAATTTTTTTCAGCTTTTGTATTTCTCTCTTTATTCTAAATTGCTCTGAGCTTTTCTTGCGGAGGGGGGCATATCGATTTAACAAATAAATACCTTTGCTACTGCAAGACATGGCTCTCTGGGTAAATGTGATTATCTTCTATTAGACCGGCTAAATCGTTGGAAAATCTTGATACTGTAAGACACTTATTCTCAACCTGGGTGTTTGCTGGGGTACTCCAGGATGCAGTGAGATCCTTTGAAGGGTGTCCCAGGAAGTGTGAGAAGATAAACAGATAGAGGCAGGCTCAGGTTTCAGGTGGGAGGAGATAAACAGATAAAGGCAGGCTAAGGCTTTCCCTGCCTCCCTGCTCCCTCTGCAAGGAGGTAAGCCCAGGAATAAATCAGTTTATGTTTTGAAATGAGTTGTGTTGCTCAATCCACAAGTTATGGAGAGGGGGCTTGAGTCTAAAAATGTTGAGAACCACTGAGTAAGTTATGATTATTGAGGGTGGCTGTGTGGCAGGCCAGTAGGGGGCGCTCCTGCATTGAGCCGCCCACCTCCCTGCGCCCGACCACCTTCCAGGCTCCGAGTGCCTCCCTTAGGGTGCCTCCCGTCCGGCCGACCCCTTCCCTGGAGCACACCTGCACTGCAAGGAAGGAGATCATGAATGGTTGGAGACACCTGTACTTTCCCCATCCCAACACTTTTGAGAGAGGGAGGCATAGCTAGGAAGGGACAATAAGGGTGTGTGAGGCAGGGGTGTGGGCATGAGTGGGTATGGGACAGAGTCTGGGTGGTGGAGGGGAATTATTTTCTTTTCAGAGATATTGAATGTGGATTGGGAAGCCAGGGTGGGGAGTGCTCTCCTAGGGTAGAAGCAAGGGAGTGAGTGCTGTGGGATAGATTGCTTTTAAACCTTTTTAACTGCTTTGGAAACTATTTGGGGGGGGGGATTTTTTTTTAATGTAGAACATTTTTTCAGCTTCTGTATTTCTCTCTTTATTCTAAGTTGCCCTGAGTGTTTTGGGGAGTGGAGCATGTCAATTTAACAAATAAATACCTTTGCTATTGCAAGAGAAGGTCCTTTGGGTAAATGTGACTATCTCCTATTAGACCAACTAAATAGATGGAAAAACTTGATACTGTAAGGTGGTGATTCTCAACCTGGGTGTTTGCTGGGGTACTCCAGGATGCAGTGAGATCCTTTGAAGGGTGTCCCAGGAAGTGTGAGAAGATAAACAGATAGAGGCAGGCTCAGGTTTCAGGTGGGAGGAGATAAACAGATAAAGGCAGGCTAAGGCTTTCCCTGCCTCCCTGCTCCCTCTGCAAGGAGGTAAGCCCAGGAATAAATCAGTTTATGTTTTTAAATGAGGTGTGATGCTCAATCCACAAATTATGGAGGGGTGGCTTGAGTCTATAATGGTTGCGAACCACTGATGATTATTGAGGCTGGCTGGACATATAAACTGGATTATGCCTGGGTTTGGATAACAATGTTTCCATGCTGTATATAGATTATCTGAAGTAATGGCAAGATCCTTTCAGGTTTTGTTCCCCATAAATAACTGATCAATAATTCCAATTTATCCATGTTTTCTGTGTGAACACAGTAAACAGAAACATGACTCCCCCCCCCCCCACAGGTTGATTTCAGCACAGGAAGCTTAGCAAGTATAGTGGAAACACCCAGTTCCTGCTGCAAAGAGAACTGATTTCAGAGCTTTGAGAAACTACTTTGAGAAATTTACTGCTTTTGGCTATTGTTAGTGCTATTGTAATGAAAATGTAAGTGGCTGCTCTCGGCTAATACCTCCTTCTCCCTCTACCACTTCTTTTTTAAGTGTTTCTTACCACATTACAGTGCAAGACAGCTTTGTAACTCCGAAATGATAGTACATGCAAGAGGGAGACAAAATGTGGATAATCTAGAGACAGATAATCTAAAGACAGGAGTTAGAGCAGGACAGGCATTGGTGTGCAGTCCAGAGGAGGCTTTCCTTAAATACTGTGTAGTACAAGAATATAGAGACACAACTATTAAAGTGACATCTATAGGAGTTCAAGGGTATCCAGAAAAAAACCCTTATTTTGCTTTGTTTTTTCAAAGAAAGTCTGACATTTCCCCCCTTAATATATTCCCTCCTCCTTTCTTTCATCCACTTCTCTATTTTATTAACCAGTGTTGATGCTTTTTTTCCCCCAAAAGTTGACAAGTATTTGGGGTTGTCTGTTTGCTGGCTTGCTTTTTTGTTTTGTTTTGTTTCCTTGCTTTCAGTTTTACCATGGTGGGGGTGGGGGGATTCTCTTTTTTCAATTGGGGGAGGCAAACAAGCAAAAATATGGACCTCTTTCTGACCTGTTTTGTTTTTGCTTATACCTCCTCTCCTAGGGTAAATGAAAAGCTTGGCTTATTACATCGCAGGCAATCCTAAAGGAGCTAAGAAACAAATGGCATTCCCAGTCCATGACAGTTCATGATTTCAAAATATGTTTTGTTCTTTATAGGGATGAAACCAAGACCTTCAAACATTTCAGTGAGGAAGAGAAAAGAAATAACTTGCTCATCCCAGAATAACAAATACCCACAGCATCAATATTGTTCTTCCCTTAGGAAAAAGTTGAAGACCATGTCAAGGCTCTGAAGGAAGAAGGAAGGAAAGAAAGAAAGAAAGAAAGAAAGACTTTGACTTTTAAGAAACATTTATTCCAGGGAGGGTGATGAATGGGGGGCAGTAAAGACCATATACAGCTTGGCCTGAAGGTCTGGGCCTCAAGGACAAGGCCTGGGCTCATGGCCTGTAAGGCCTGCCCGCACACTCTAGACAAAAAACAAAAGACAAAGGACAAAAGAAGTATATATACAGTTCTGCCAGTGGGGATGCTCAGGGAGACCTCAGGACATCAGGGGTCAGCCCACATGGACAAAGCCTGAGGTCTCAACTCGCTGAACCCACCCCTACCCCCTGAGCAGGTGGTGGCGTCACAGGGCAAAGAGCAGGCGTCCCCCCCTTGACTCAGGACAGTGCCCCCTTGACAGCCCAGTGTTCCTTAAAGGTGGGCACCATCCGCTGGAGGACTGCATGCTTGAACTCAGGTGAGAGGTGGACCTGCATCAGCAGGAGCAAGAGGTGCAGGGCATTGTCCATCCTGGTCTTGGTGAGTCAGTTTTGCCGGCTCTTCAGGGTGGCCGTCTTGGCCTGGCCCACCAGTAAG